>NC_140972.1:47024570-47032070 GCF_056783735.1 Eptatretus burgeri
GAAGGATGATGCAAAAAAGACCTCTCAAGTGAGGAGGAGATCAGGTCACATCTGCCTCTGTTAGAGCATCATCCAAATGCATGCCATTTTCAAGAAGCCCATGCAAGAAGCAACCTTCCCGGTAGTTTTGGCACACTCTGCTGTTGAATGGTCTCAGATCTTCAAATTATTTTGGTCCATGAACAACATGAAGCAGCATCCATAAGAAGTAACATTCTTGATTGTTGGGTTGGATTGTATAGACTCTTCCAAGTGGCTACAAATTCATCCTGCTGGCACAAAGGGTGTTGCTTTTGGATGTTGGACTTCTCACTGGACATTTTCTTCAGGGAAGTAAATGCGTTGACCATTTCCCAAATGAAAAGCAAGATGTCTCATGAATAGGAAAATTCAGGATTCTCCAAATAGCCTCATTCCATCCATTGGGCCCATACTCTGTGCAGAGTGTTGGTGCTGCCTAGGCAGTCTCCTGGGCTATTGGGCACACTCCTGGACAGGTAGCCACTTTGATGCAGGATACCAGCAAGCTAGTACTCATTTTGCCGACCTCAGAAGAATGACAGGCTGAGTCAACCCCACCTGGTACCAATTCAACAGTGAAGCGGGATTTGAACTCAGGACTCTAGGATCCCAAGCCCACCACTCGAGCCATAAAGCCAACACCAGGCTATATATAGCCTCATTGCTGCTGATGTATTGGGCCAATTGGTAATTTGTAACTTCATTATGCTGAACACCCTCTTGCCAAAGTCCAAAAACAGCCATATCTGAATGCTTGTTCACATATTTACATACATATTTGATGGATTTTACAGAGGTGCAAAATTCAACATTGATGTGGGCTTTGAAGATCTTTGAGAGCAAAGGACAGTAAGGCACTATCCAGCAGTTGTTACTGATTTCCTTACACCTAGAGGTTTTTATGGTTGCCTCAAAGCCTCCATTACCTGGCTTTCTATGACAGTAAAGAGGGTAACCATCATGTGCAGTCTGTGTTTCTTGAAGGAATTTCCTTGGACACCTTTTTGAACATTTGCGGTCTTGCGTGCAGGGTGAACTTGGATTTGCTTCACCACCGAGGCCATGAACCATCTGTTTACACACATCATGAAGCACAGGGTCCTTGTCAGGGTCAGGAAGCTCAGCACTGATGATCGCATCAGTTTCATCTGAATAAACTTTCACCACCAGCCAAAGCAAAATGTGGGGAGGCCACGCTTCTGCTACTCTATGATGTACATGTGGTATCGTGTGGTTACAAAAACTTGTTCTTTGATAATTACTTGTTCATGAGCTGGATAAGTTTCTGCTTGAAGACCCTTGCTATCAAATCATGACGGGCATTTGTTTTTTGGTTCGGGTAAAGCTGATGTTGGATCTCACTTCATGAGGGATTGCAGGTGAAGGTAATGAAGAGGTCAGGTGTTCCATAGGTCAGGTGTGCCTGAGTATACTCATGCATGCATCTCGGGCCACCCGTAAAGCTTGAAGGCACGATCACCAATTGGTCAAGGTTTTTGACATCACCATCTGCATTGATTGCATCTTGCAAGTGGGCATAAGACTCCACCCAGAGAGTTTTCTGGTTCAGTAGATTGTAACAAAGTTGCTCACCTTCAATTTTAACACACGTCAACGATGTACTGATGGAATAAGGCTGCACATTTGAGTAAATGGTTGACACCCTCTCTGATCATTATGCAGTAGGCATTGAAATCATGAGAAAACTTTTTTGTTAGCAATCGACAGTCCAGTTTGAGGGTTTTGTCATTCAATTTTAAAGTGATAGCCATTTTGTCCTTGCCAGAGGATAATTGGATATTGCAGTGCATCATAGCTTTTGTTGGTCTCTGAGATAAGATGAACAGAATTGTTCTAGGAATTGAGTACAATGTCCCTGTTTCCATGGGCTTCTCCAACCAAAAGGGGAGCTACTTCACTGCATGTTGGTGCATTGAATAGTTTTTTATGCTCCCCTGTGGGTACCTTGTCAGTATAAATTATGATTTTGTACTCTGGAGAGGTCATTTGCTGAGCAGCATATTTTAATCTCCTTATCAGTTAATTTTGTTGGTGCAACATTTCTTGAAGAATAAGAACAATTTGAGGTGTTACCCCAGGAATATTCATACATCATTGGTTGCATTACTCATTTGTATCTGCAATTAAATAAAATTTGGGCAAATTTGGTTTCCTCTCCCAGTAAGTGATAGACATCCAATCCTGTGATAAACTTGACCCTGGGTCATAAAGATTGGCATGAAACCTGATTCTAAAATTTCTTTGGTTGCTCAAAAAGATGTCATTTGAAAGCACGAATTGTACTTTCTGATGTTTTCAGTGAAGTGTTTGGATTCAGCAGTTTCCCCAGACAACAATCCTTTCAAGGGCTGAGGAGGCTCCTCAATGAGTGGCAGTTTAACTTTTCCATTGGAAGAACACATGGCAGGAGTTTCCCCTTTCCATTTCTTTGCACCGCAATATTGGCATTGCAAAGACATTGATCCAATGAAGCCTTTACTATTTTATTCGGTTTCACTTTTATATGTAAATGTTGCTCGGTGCCATGACAAAAGCTATTGTCGACGGGAAGCTGCCCGTCAATTTTGATGTCGTCTCTGTCGCATTTGATGTTGTTCAGGAGTTTCTTGTGTTCTAATAAAAGCATGATGAGTGCTATCTTTGTTTTGCTGAGTTTCATGCTGCTGTGATGTTTCCTGAGATCAGGCAGAAGCGCTGCACCTCTGTTGGCCTTGAAGTCACCTTTCACACTGATAAAATTTTCTTTTTACCATGCTTAAAAGTGTGGTGTAAAGATCCAAGGAAAATAGATTCTTGCTTTAATAGGAACAGCTACGAAAGATGGAGAGGGTCAGAGGTGGGTGAACATGAACACAGTTATAACATTTTCATACATAACAGCTTCCATCCAATTTCCACAAAAGTGTTCTCATAACCCTTTGTATGTATGACACAGGCCTCACTCACTTAAAACGCATTTTCCCTCTTAAAAATTGTGATTGTATGTAATATGTGAATACACTTTAGCTTTGGTTTAACAGGGTTTCCCAGAAGGGTTTTCATCTCAGAATCCAAACATCTCGGACGTCATTTCTTCCACGCTAAATTGGTGACCCGGACGTGATCCTCTGCCGTGACATCCCTCATCCTTCAGGCAGGCAGGATGCAGCCTCTTCCCTCTCTTCAGACAAAAACTACAAGCTGGTGAAACACTTGGACAGTCTTTCAATCGTGATAAATCTGTCTTTCTCTGAAAGGACCATCTCGCAAACCCTCCCATCATCTTTCCAAACAATCTTCTTGAAGAAATTCAGTCACACAAACTCTTGGGTCTAATTATCAGCCATAATCTTTATAAGGCAAACAACATTTTTCAGTTGGCCTCCAAAGGTAGTCGCCGACTGGGCATCCTTCTTTATGCAAAGTCTTTCCTTGGCACACCTGAATTTATATCCACCTACAAGGCCTTCATCCACAGCTTGATGGAGTACTGCTTTCCTCTCTGGGCTGGCACCCCTGCCTCACACCTTGCTCAGCTTGATGCCATGGAAACCAAGGCCTTCTAGATCATTGGAATCTCCCATGATAAAGCTGAATCTATGGGCCTATCACTTTCCTATTGCAGACAAGTCGGTGGTCTATCTGTCTTCTACCACCTCTTTCTGGTCTTGCACCCTCTGCTCTTTCAGTGCTTTGTCATTCCCCCTCCCACCCTCCTCAGGTTTCTGCAGGGTGCACAAGGTCCATCAGCAGCCTCCTTCTGGTGAAACTCCCAAAATCCAGAATCGCTGCTTTCTTCCTCTCCCCCCCACCTCCCCACCTATGGAACCAACTTCCACATTCCCTTCAATCTCATTCTCCCCTCCAAGGATTTAAGACAGCTGTTCACCACCATTGCAGATCATCCACCATGCAAAACTATGATCTTTTCTACCCCCGTAAACCACCCCCCACTAAGCCCATCTCCTTCCAAGTTTCCAGTTTTTCCTTCCTAAGAGTTTGCTTCTGTAGTCATCTTGTCCACCCCATGCATGTGGTCCACCCCTCACTCCCCCACATCCTTTATTTGTCCAAGTCTTCCTGTATTTTGTCCCTCAGCCCTGCTGCTAGTGTCCCCCTTCCCCGTTTCTACTGTTCCTTTTGTTCTGTTGCATCCTGGTTCATTCTGTGCTATAGCTCTCTATGAGCATTGTCTTTGCATACAAAAAAAGAATATCAATTTTGGCCTTGACATCTGAATTTCTAGTTCCAACAATATTTTTTGCAATCAGACAATGATCCGAGTCCAATGTCCTTTTTACCTGCTATTTAGTTGAGCACAAAGTGAGGAAGACCAAAAGAAACCTGGAGAATGACTGTCCAGGCAGAACTAAAAGTTTTCAATGCAATGGAAGAGTTTCCAATGAATCTTGGAAGAAATGGTGAGATTTTGTTGCACCCTTGTGTCAAAAGATGCAATGAGAAGCAAGTAATATATTCGATCATTAGACCCATCCAACCAGCTTTGTGGTTTTCATGTGCCTTTCTAAAGAATGTGACTTAGCCTTCCAAATGCCCCATGGGCTATCTTGCTCTTTGGTCACGTGACAAGATCCAACAGGTTCTGATAAATTTGTTAGTTATCTGGCTGAAGCATTGATTTTATAGGAAGAAAATTACTTTGATCTACTCTGATGTCAATTCAATACATACCACGAGTTAGATGAGGTGTTATTCAATTGTACCCATGACAATTGTGATAAAGCCAAGAGAACACACATCTTTTTGAAAAGGGGTTTTGGATTAGGGGGAAGGAGGCGTTGATGCCATATTATATGATCAGATTATGATTCCAACATAAAACTCATTCTAAATCACAGTGAACAGATCTTTGCCCAGTCGGAGTGAGTACCTGTGGTAAGTACCAATTAATTTTGTTGTCGATGAAACTTTAAGCTTCGGTTCATCACAATGCCCTTAATTTTCAATCTTACCTTTTAAAATGCATCACGTTTACTCATGATTATATAATGGATGATGAAGCCTGGCAGTGGCTTAGCGCTAGGGTGGCTGGCTTGGGATCCGAGGGTCCTGAGTTTGAGCCCCATCGGTTGCTAAATTAACACCAGGTGGGTTTGACTCAGCATGTCATCCTTCTGAGGTCAGCGAAATGACTACCAGTGTACTGGTTACAGGGGCAATGCATCAGCAGCATCCCGAAACCAATGATGTAACCAGCAGCCATAGTGTGTGTGTGTGTGTGTGTGTGTGTGTGTGTGTGTGTGTGTGTGTGTGTGTGTGTGTGTGTGTGTGTGTGTGTGTGTGTGTGTGTGTGTGTGTGTGTGTGTGTGTGTGTGTGTGTGTGTGTGTGTGTGTGTGTGTATTGGATGATGTTAAAACTTTTGTCATTTGACGAGTCAACATTGCATGTAAGGTGGAAAGATTTTATTGGCTCTTGCTGGAGAATGGAAAAAAACAAAAGACAACAACCAACAGTTTAAAGCAAGTTCACAAGACACAGGAGAACTAAGAGATGTGTACGATAAAATGGAGATCGAATTGAAGTGAGGGTAAAGTAAAATACAAGTATATGAAGATGAATGAGAACATTATAAGGGGTTGAAGTAGAGTGATGGTTGTTTTTGGTTATAAATTTTGGTGTGGTGACGAGTCAGAAGACAGTGGAGACTCCTGTGGAACTGGGGTATTAGGAAAAGAAGGGGGGGAGGGGAGGAATTAATCAATGACCGACAGAGGCATTATTAACCTAAAAACCAAATAAATATAAAAATCAGTTTCAAAACATTGTGAATTGGAAAAAAACACAGCGAAAAGATCTTTGAAAAGAAAAATTTTAAGGTTTGGTAAATAATTTTATAATGTACATCCTAATTTAGTTGTACATTCAAGGAGATACAACTGAAATATTCTTTACTTGTTTTAAAAGGTACATAAAAAAAGTAAATGTGTTGGTTGCCTGGAAACAATTTATTTGACGTTGAACTTATTCGATAGGTTTAAAGTTAAGATTCCCACTTTCCTTCAAATGTATATCTTACTCCGCTCAACCATGTTTGCCTCACTCTTTTCCCGACTCACAACCTGTGCTGTCTGCCAATGGGTGCTCCTTTATGCATTCCATCCATCACCTCAAAAATAAAAATAAAAAGTTAAAACCTGTTGACATACACATGCCATTTATAAATAATATACTTTGACAAACAGCACTTTAATGCTAAATAGTCAATTTGGGGAGAGCCTACTACTTTTATGGCAGTTCTTATAGTACAGTGGATAAGCATAATAATTGTGCGTTTTATAAGAAAAGCATGAATTTTCTGACATAGTTGGTGAATACCATAAGGTTTATTTTCAGATGTGGAGGGAAGTCAGATTTTACCTCTGAGGACCGTGAGAGGTCAAATCCAAGATGGCCACCAGTCCACCGGGTCTAATGTTCAAACTAGTTAAATTTTGGAACTAAACAGTGTAAAAAAACATTTAAGGTGTCATTTCCAACTAAGTTTGGAATGGCCATTCATTTGGTGATACTTTTGAGATCGCCAGGAGCCAATGAAATGCATTTCGATCAAGGTCAAGGTCAAATTACGTTAAAAACATTTGGACATTCTTTTGGTAAAGACAATGAATTGGACCTATGCAATATAGTGAAACTTCGCTTCCATTTTGACACTATAGGGATAATAATACAAAAAAAACTAACAGAATAGTCCCATGATGCTAGTCTATTTAATACTTTATTAATAGCAATGATGATGATGGTAATGGTAGTGATCAAAATCTAACAGCCTTCAGAACAGAAGCACAGTGCAGTGCACTTGAGCGTAGCTTTGTCACACTTGCACCGTCCAGTGCATCCTTTCTCACAGCCATAGCGGATCAATTCATGGCACGATTTTGATGCTTCGGGGAGTGTGGTCCAAAGCGGCTGTCACCCTGTTGTTTCCTTTGTCCAGCCCCAGTCAGATGGCTCTGGTACCTCTGGATCCAGGACCAATGCCTGGTTCCAACAGTTGGCCTGGTAGCAAGTGCGCTTGATGTGCCGTTTGAGTGCTGCCTAGGTTGGAAGAATGTTCTCTAGAGTTCTAGACTTCTGTGTGAAGAGCTGTTTACTGGCATGATTCAATTCCATGCTCTCACTGGTTCGGTCGTACATTAGCACCACAAATCGCTCTCGCAGTAACATTGATCCTTCACTGACCTCACTTGGCATTCATAGGAGTTCATTGAAAGCATCATTCACCTCTGGGAAAGACTTCCAAGTTTCCCAGGCAGTCTTCTTTCCTCTGCCAGCGAATGCAGATACAATGTCACACCCGGTGAAAGCGTGAAGGACTGGGAGAGTCAGACACTTTGTTGGATTCATTGTGGCAACCATTTCATGAAGAGCTATGCAACGAAAGCTTGACCCGACACCAAAGGCAACCCACAGCTCATTAGGAGCTGTCTTGCTGAATGAAGCTACAGCCAGTACTACCA
>NC_140972.1:47037070-47064570 GCF_056783735.1 Eptatretus burgeri
GGCCCCGATTGAGCGGGAAAACGGCTTCTTCTGGAAGTTTCCCTCGCGCGCTGGGAAAAGGGAGGGGGCGAGGGGAGGGGCTATTAAAGACATGCTGAGGAGAATCGCCCTCTCTCTCTGGATCGCGCTAAAGCTCTCTCTCTCTAGATCACGCGCGCTAAAGCTATCTCTCTCTGGGTTTGTCGTGACGAGGTCGGAGGCGCCGAGACGCCAGCAGAGGTCGTTGTCGTGACGAGGTCGGAGACGCCGAGACGCCAGCAGAGGTGTGTCGTGACGAGGTCGGAGGCGCCGAGACGCCAGCAGAGGTCTGTCGTGACGAGGTCGGAGGCGCCGAGACGCCAGCAGAGGTCTGTCGTGATGAGGTCGGAGGCGCCAAGACGCCAGCAGAGGTCTGTCATGACGAGGTCGGAGGTCTGAGACGCCAGCAGAGGTCTGTCGTGACGAGGTCGGGAGAAGGAGGACGGGCCCCGAGGATTCACCACACGGTCACGTTTTCCTTCCTTCTGTTTCTTTTCGGGGTTTTTGTATGAGAGATGTGGTGCCGTGTCCTTAAGTAAACCTGTTTAAGTAATTGTACATAATAAATAGACCAACGGTTGTAGTTCTTCTTGTCGTGCTTTTGTTGATTGCATTTTGTTTGTTTTGAATAAATGCATGCGTGTTTGCCTCGCCTAATTGTATACGTGCATGCCTGCATACGTGCTATAATAATAAATGTCCTTGTGTGAATGTTAACCTGCTCGTTGCGTCCTCTTCCCTTAATTGGACTGCCATTATTAAGTTCGGAATATAGTTCGTTCTTAATAACTGATAAGAGAATCGGGTCCGACGGGCTTGGCGATAATCCGCTCGGCAATCGCAAATGGAGCGAGCTGCTTTAGCGGCTCGTTTCCGTACGAGTTCCGTCGAGGTACAATCTCTCGGTAGTCTGCCCGCGCGATTAATTAGGTAAATCGACCATTCGGCGATCGGACCCTGGCGCGCGGGTAGAGTATTGACAAGGCTGTGGTGTGCTTAAAACACACCCGTACCTGGATTTTGGCGTTGTTCCGAAAGCTGCGACTAGGTTTGCCCGTTTGGTGGGCGAGAGCGGCCGCCATTGGCTAAAAGCGGTCGCTCGCACGCCGACGGACGGGAAACGACAGCACTGGTGTCAGGAGTGGGATTAAAGTCCATCCCGCCTCCAAACCAAATTAACGGGAATCGGATCAAGGGTGTGAAGAGCGACCCTATGTGTTCCCCCAAATTACAAGCGTGGAAATTTTTTATTTCCGATACGCAAAATGGCAGCGCAAGGCGAGCAGGCGCAGGGTGGTTTAGGAATATGTTATAATGTAGAATCTATGGCTCAGGACGAAAGCACTCCCATGCAGGTTGAACACACCCATCAACCGAACACAGAACCCGTAATGGGCACGGGGGCAGCGGCGCGCGAACACCCCCAACAAGCGCCCCTCCCTGTCCCCAGCAAATCCGCACACCATAATGGCGGATCGATTCAGCTGAGTTCGCTTAAGATGAAACAACTAATGGAAATGATGAGACATATGATGCAAAATATGGACGCAAATGCGCAAAGCATGAAAAACAAAATGAAAAACTGAAATGAAAGAAAATGCACGCAAAGCGAGCAACGAAATGAAAAACAACATGGATAAAAATATGCAAACGATGAGGGGTGAGATGCAGCGCGTGGGGCGAGGCCTGCAGGCGGGCATAAGGGCGATTGCGTGCGACGAAGTGCGGACGGTGGAGTGCAAAATGGCGGCGCCACGTGTTGGAGCGAACGAGCTGGGGGGGGAGTGTGGATTGTGTCGGCCCTGCGATGGAAACGGGGGAGGTCATGACGAGAGACGCCGACACAACAATGCGGGAAACGTGTTGGGCGAAAGTCATGACAGAGAGAGTGACGATGACAAAGAGGGAAAAATTAAATGTGGTGACTGAGACGTGTCGGGAGAGACACGTGGAGACGAGAAAGATAATAAAGGAGGTAGAAGTGACGACAAGGGAGACGCGGAAAGTAAAAGAAGTAACAGAGACACGGGAGATAGAGGGTGTATTAAATGAAACTAAAGACAAATGCACACACATGGAGTTTGCGAGGGACAATGGGGGTGTCGTGTGTCGTGACCCGGTGAAAGCAGTAGGATAGCCTCCTTCAGGAACGGAGGGAGACGCTATGCTCCCTTGAAGTGGATCACAACCAGGTGAGTCTGGTCGAGCTTTGCGAATTAGAGGGGGCGAGTGCTGTGGACTGGTACACGTGGAGCTTGGGGGGTATGAAGGCCCCGGGACCCCTTGTGGTAGCACAAATTCCCAGCGTGGTTGTTCTGGTGTGTGTGTGTGTGTGTGTGTGTTTACGAGTGTGGCGGAATGCGTGCTGAAACGCACGCATAGAGTCGGTGTGTACGTAAAACTGCGTGTGTGAGTGAAATGGCATGCGTGACAGAAGCACTGTGTGTGAGGGAAACAGCGTGTGCGAGTGAAATGGCGAGCGTGAGAGAAGCACCGTGTGTAAGAGGGTGTGAGGAATCTTTCTTTATTATCGTGTGAGGTCGCTGTATGTAAGGGAGATGACGGTTGGTATGCGGGAAACTGCAACCGCATGTCCGATTGTCATGTCGAGTTGTGTAAGCGTCGTGGTACGCAGAAGTGCGTGTGTTGAGTAGCGACGGAGATGGCGACAGACAAGGGACGAAGGCCAAATAGCGGCCGTAGCTGTTTTGGTAACCGTGCCGGATTCGCACGGCAGCGCGTGCGAGGTCCGTGCTGTGCTTTGCACGAGGCCGCCGCGTGCGCGCCTGCGAGAGTGAAATCCGGTCCGGAAACGCACGCGGTGGATGTTAGCCGATCCCGCGGACGGACAGAAGCTAGGCTGTGATAGTGAATTTGGAACGGATGGGTTCTCCAGGCGAGCGTGTGTGTAAATGTCCGATGAGCAGAGCACGTGTGCTCGCGTGGGGAACCCCTTGAAACGCGAGGCTTGCTTGGGATGCGCAGGGTGACGTCGTGGCTGCATGGTTGGAATCCGGCAGGAGGGGAATCCCTGCCGGAAGTTACCATCCGATAAGGGACGAGGAGCGCGAAGCGCGAACAGCTGCCATGACGTCACGGGTAAAGAGCGCAGGTTGCGAGTTGCCGTGCTGGTGGGCGCATAGAAAAAAAACGAAGAGAAAAGCAAGCCTCCCCGTTTCGGGTAAACAGGATTCCCAGGCAAGGGGTGGAAGACCCACTTGTGGAGGCAAAGGATGGAACTAGTTCGGGGGAAGGGTTAGTTAGACCGGCTTCATGGGGCAGGGATAAGTCCTCATGGAGCCCGTGGAATGGATTAGTTAGAGGGATTTTAGGATAGATTTAGGATGGAAAAGGGGATTTTTGAGGACATGGACAGACTTTGGATGTGTAGTGGGGACGAAGCTTAGCTACGTAGTGTTAAAACGACGTGCTATATAGGAAGGGATGACGAGGGAGCACGAGTTAGATGAGGGATTCCAGTAGAGAAGAATGGCAGAGTTCAGCAATGTGAGTTGAGAAATGGAATGGAAAATGTACTTGATGAGTGAGTGAGGGCCAGCGGGCCTGTGTGTATGGAGCGAATGTAGAATGCATGGTGCGATGAGTGATTGGGGGGGAGGAGTGATTCCCACCCAAGGGATCCCGGGGTCAGTGTAAAGTGAGTTGGTGGGTTAGTCAAATTGACAAAATGGAGGTCGTTTTGCTGTTGGTGGGAATGTAGGCTAGAAACCCGTTTGGAGGGGTGCAGGAGCACTGTTGATGGCTGTGAGCGTGGCTGCGAACGGTGAGTATCGCTTAGTGGGTACCCCGGGCACCGGGCGAGTCGGCAGCGGTAGGCCAAGGGTCCAAGAGGGGCCGGGATGGCGTAGTGGGCAAGGGTGGGCCCGCATGATGCGGGGCCCGTGGTGCCAATAGCCACGTGGGCAGTGTCGTGGGCACGGGCACCCAGGAGAGGGGCCCGTGGCACCAGCCTGCCACGTGAGCAGAGGGGGAGTAGTCAGGGAGGGCACTCCCCAAATTTTAGGGAGCTGGTAGGCTCGGAGACAGTTGCAGGGCTCGGGGGTGCCAGAGTCGGAGAATCGGCAGAGGGTAGTTCCTGCCAAGGAAGCCACGAGACCGTGCAAGGGCACGAGACGAAAATTTGAGGGCAAGGCCCAAATTTGAAAGGACACCAACACAGGCGATGGGAATCTTGTTTGGTAGAACCAATAGTTTAAGCGACAGGCGCTTTTGAAAAGCTCCGGGGTAGTTTAAGGTTAATAATGTTATGGTAGATAGGAAAGTGTACCCCTCCGCACCATCCATCCCTTTGCTCGTTGTGGGCCGCTGGACCCACTTTGGGTTAGATCGCTGCGATCTGAGGAGGCCATTCTGAGGCTTCATTGGGCCTCAAGACAGGACGCGAGCTCTCGCCTTATTCCCCTCCAGGAAGGGAACATAGGGGTTGGGAGTAGACTAGGTAACATGATAGGTTAGCCGGACAGAGACGATAAAGGGGATTAGGGAGACGATTTATAAAGAGAAAAAAAATAAGAATAATGAAAAATATAAGTTGGGGCTAAATTTGTGTTTTGAAAATTAAGGGGAGTGGGTATGGACAGAGACAGGCAAAGGCGATAGGTTGGGAGGGAGACAGTAGGGTAGGTCCGAGCCCGCCTTCCGAGTGGCCAGCACCACCGCACTCCCTCCACACACCTCCAGAAGGAGACAAGAGGCCGGCCAGCTTCACTTGCCGGCCTGTGTTTTGCTACAACGGCCTGTGCCGGCCTTGCCATGCCTTGTCTGCTTGCTTCTGCCTTGACCCCATGCCTGCAAGCCCTTCTTGTTGTTGCATTTGCCCCATTTCACCATCCATTACCATGTGTGCCAGGATCATCTCACGAGCTGCAGGGACTGCCCTATAGGCAACCACACTATGGGACTGCATTGGTGCAGCCCGTGCACTGTTTTGTGTTCACTGCACTCATTTCAAGGGGGAGGCCTAAGACTGCATTGGGCAGCCGGCCACATTCCCTGTACAACACCTGCATTTGTTTCATGAGCCAGAGACTGCATTTGAGCAGCCTGGCTCCCTGCTTCAAGAATGGCCTGTGGGATGGCGCATAGCTGCTGGGTTGGGGTGAGATGCCTTCAGCAGCTGAAGACATAAAAAGGTTTTGTGACAGACAACGGGGCCTTTTGAACAGGCCCCGAAGACATCCGACCTTCAGCTGCGGAGTGCTCATCCTCAAAATACCGTTGACATTGCCGTGCCTTTTTACCACAGAGTCCATCAGTCCTGGGCCATGCTTAGTGTAAATTTATAAGTTAAGGTTAAGGTAAATTGTAAATTGGTTTTGCTCCCCCTGCATGTGTGTCTTAGCGCCCGCAATTTATTTAAGTCATCTGTATGAGTGAGTTTGTTTAGTTAGTAACTCAGCCCGTAGATTATTTACTTTTGGGACACAGATACACCAAATGTCACACTCAGGGATCTGAAGGTAAATCGTACTTGGGGAGAACTTACACATGAAGGCACACAAAAATTTGACGACTTGGGAGGAGTCTGTAAAAAGGGGAGGGGGTAGTGTTGCGGTTGTGGAAATTCACAGAACACCATTCAGGTAGCCGAGAGATCAGTTATGTCGATAAGTGTGTTCAGATTAGATTTCCCCACCGAGGTCTAAAGGGAAATATTCGTGCAACCGGGCTGTGATCTTTGAGGTAGTGTTTTTCTTTTGCCATCTTTATTTTGGACCAACTGCATCTCAACCACCACAACCACCACCAACCACATCAACAACCAAAGCCACCTTCTCCACAACTGCCTTCACAACAGCCACCTTCTCCACAACAACCACCTTAACCACAACCACCCAACCACACCACCATCATGACCACCACAAAACGCCAGCCACACCACTATTATGACAACTACAAACACCACAACCACCACCGCGTTTCCACCTCAGCACACGGTTGCCAGAAGCCTGGCATTCGTCGAGGGAGAACAGCCCCCCCCCCCACCCCAATGAATAACAACTCCGCCGGCCAACGCAGGAGACTCCCAACCCTGCAAGTGGATTCTCAGCACGTGCAGGAGAAAAACAAGAAGCAACTAGAGGGGGAGCACTCGGTAGAGCGCAAAACCTCCGCTACCAATACTGCTGGGTCACTTAAGTGAACCTGATATCCTATTCATTGTAGGTCAAAACGGATCAGACTCTACTGAACCACGAATTAATAAACTAAACGAGATCGACGCGCATGTAGAAATGCCAAAAAAAAAAAAAAAAAAAAAAAAAAATCGAAATTTTTTTGAAAAAAAAGTTGCAAAATTTGTTGTTTTTTTTCCTCTAACAAATTTGTTTTTTGGGGGTTGGAAACCACTTAAAACATGTAGAAACGCAAAAAAAAAATTCAAATAATTTTCAAACAAAATCGAAAAAATTTTTGAAAAAAAGTTGCAAAATTTTGTTTTTTTTTCTCTAACAAATTTTTTTTTTGGTTGGAAATCACTTAAAACATGTGGAAATGCAAAAACAAAAATTCAAATATTTTTTTCAAAATGGCCACCATAGCGGCCATATTGGACTCTAGTCCAAGTCCAAAATATAATGGCATGATTCTTGGGCCATACCTAATCCCCACACCAAGTTTCGTCGAAATCCGTCCAGGAATTTTTCCTTAATACTGTTCACAAACAAACAAACAGACGGATGAAAACAGTAACCTCCGTCCATCTTCGATGGCGGAGGTTAATAACGAATGGGCGCGGCGGCGAGGAAACGGCCCCGATTGAGCGGGAAAACGGCTTCTTATGGAAGTTTCCCTCACGTGCTGGGAAAAGGGAGGGGGCGAGGGGAGGGGCTATAAAAGAAGTGCTGAGGAGAATCGCGCGCTTAATATCTATATATATCTCTATCTCTATCTCTATCTCTATCTCTATCTCTATCTCTATCTCTATCTCTATCTCTATCTCTATCTCTATCTCTATCTCTATCTCTATCTCTATCTCTCTCTCTCTCTCTCTCTCTCTCTCTCTGTCGTGACGAGGTCGGAGGCGCCGGGACGCCAGCAGAGGTCTGTCCTGACGAGGTCGGATGCGCCGAGACGTCAGCAGAGGTCTGTCCTGACGAGGTCGGAGGTGCCGAGACGCCAGCAGAGGTCTGTCGTGACGAGGTCGGAGGCACCGAGACGCCAGCAGAGGTCTGTCGTGACGAGGTCTGAGGCGCCGAGTGGCCAGCAGAGGTCTGTCTTGATGAGGTCGGAGGCACCGAGATGCCAGCAGAGGTCTGTCCTGACGAGGTCGGGAGAAGGAGGACGGGGCCCCGAGGATTCACCACACGGTCACGTTTTCCTTCCTTCTCTTTCTTTTCGGGGTTTTTGTATGAGAGATGTGGCGCCGTGTCCTTAATGAAACCTGTTTAAGTAATTGTGCATAATAAATAGACCAACGGTTGTAGTTCTTCTTGTCGTGCATTTGTTGATTGCATTGCTTTTGTTTGTTTTGAATAAATGCATGCGTGTTTGCCTCACCTAATTGTATACGTGCATGCCTGCATACGTGCTATAATAATAAATGTCGTTGTGTGAATGTTAACCTGCTCGTTACGTCCTCTTCCCTTAATTGAACTGCCATTATTAAGTTCGGAATATAGTTCGTTTTTAATAACCGATAAGAGAATTGTGTCCGACGGGCTTGGCAATAATCCGCTCGGCAATCGCAAACGGAGCGAGCTGCTTAAGCGGCTCGTTTCCGTACGAGTTCCGTCGAGGTAAATCTCTCGGTAGTCTGCCTGCGCCCGACCAAAAAACACAATTTGATCATTGTGGTGCCAAATTATGAATTATTGACATGGCTTCCACTTCAAAAGCACACCTATTGCTTTTATTCTACATCTTTCATCGAACATGTTTTTTTTAAATAGTGGGCCTTTATAAAAATCGTTTAAAAATACAAGGGATTGAGAACAACTCTTGAATTGTCTACCATAGTGCCTATGTATGCGTCTTTAAGTGACAAAAAATTAAAAGAGCTGTGTAACTGTCAACATGGTGAACACTTGGGGTAAAACCGGGGTAAATTTCAGTGTCGTTGAGTCTGGAGCAAAGTTCAAACACCTATAGCACCCAAGATTTTGCTCCAAAAGGTTTCAGTTTTCTTGTGTAAATGATCCAGTCACTAGATAATGTAAATCAGGCAACAAAATTCTTCATTATGAATAAACTGACTGTTGGCAGCAATTTGAAAACTCCAATTTTTTTGACTGCATGTTACAAATCACTACTTTTGAGAGTACTTATCTTAAAAAGTATTTTAAGTAGAACATTTTTTATGTCAGATTCTGAAAGCCTCACTAATAAGCACCATTTGTGTGAATTTTTAGAATGTAAAACTCTGGAATGTAGAGCCTTCCAAAAATGCTTCAGATACAAATCTGCAACTCGCGACTGCCAGAATTGAAACCCTTTGGGTGTTTGTAGGGCCATATCTCGGACACTACTTGGAATTTTGAGCTATCACCTGGCAAACCTTCCTCATATATGTTAAGGTACCTTTGAGAATTTTTTCAGAAAAATCCGAGGGGGTCACCGCAATCCCCAGCTGAAATGACACGGAATGACCCCCTGTGCTTTTCCTCCAATCACAAAGGAATAGGGGTCCCAAAGGCTTTGCCCCAATCCTGTCACCCGGTGAGCTGCCCTGCGAAGGGCAACAGCACAGTTATGGGTTTTCACTCCCACTGAGTGGGTTTTCAGTTTTCTTTGCATTTGTGGGTTTTGCGGAATCATGTGTTTATGGTGGCTGGAGAGCAAACCCTGCCATCAACCTCCTATAAAAAGTAACCCAACTGCAGGAGGACGTCCGCTGATTGTTAGGGGCACTAGATATTGGATGGTCATTGGCTCACAAGGAGCTCCTCTGCCATTTGACAGGTTTTGTTTTTCATCCTGCTGGGTGTCCATATTCATACACTCTCATCAGGAAACCTGGCGGGGGAGACGGTTTCGTCGCCGAAAACCCGACCATGTAACAGGTTAGTACAGGTTTACATGGAACCTGTAGCAAGTCACAGATCTAATCTAGCTTGACCTGTCAATAATCATGCAGCACAATCCATCCACAAACTCATTATAGTTCAGCCCCTTATTGGTATGCAGCCTAAATTTACAGGAAGAATGAGTATGGAGGCTATATAATCATTCAAATGGAGGTGGGGGGTTGAGGAAAATGCAGGACTCGCAAGATACCTACGGTCTCTGAGACCTTCTTCAACCCAATACGCAGTTATACAAGACTACTTTTATGCTCTGGGCATTCTTTAAATAATAAGGGAGTTCAGAGAGCACGATACTCCATGCAGTGTTCAAGTTTAATACTTCAATCTTAATTAAATAATGGTTTTAAAGTTCATAAAAAATAAAACCCAGAAATTTAGCATTACTGAAGCACTAAAATACATCACCCTTATACGAGATGTGTTCAAAAAGTATCCAACCTTAATTTTTCGTGGGTAAACAAATGAAGCTAGGGAGGCATGGTTTGGTGCACTTATGTAGGCGATCCTAATTCGTATGCGTGAATATTTTCCTGCCTGCAGAAGCTGTCAGTCGCCGACAGACCGCCGATGAGTGAGGAAGTGTAAGTGTGCGCCGTCGGATTTTCATTTTTGACAAAATGACGGAAAAACTTGAACAACGCTACTGCATCAAATTTTGTGTAAAGCTTGGCAATTCCCAAGTGGACATGATCCGCAAGATTCAACAGGCCTTCGGGAACGAAGCAATGGGCACCACACAGAAAAAAAGAGTGGTACAACCGCTTCAAGATGGTTGCACATCAGTGGAAAGTGAAGCACGTTCTGGTAGGCCCTCAACATCCCGAAATGAGATCGTCATTGACCAAGTAAGGACCCTGCTGATGCAGGATCGTAGAATCACGATCAGAGAACTTGCAGACGAGGCGGGCGTCAGCATTGGATCCGTTCATTCCATTGTGACTGAGGATTTGGGCTTAAGGAGAATCTCAGCGAAGTTCGTGCCAAAGCTGCTAACGATCGAGCAGAAGCAACTCCGTTTGGAGGACATGCTGGAGACTGTGAACAGCGATCCCAACTTCTTCAACACAGTGATCACTGGCGATGAGACCACAGTGATCCGCCATTTTGTCAAAAACGAAAATCCGACCGCGCTCACTTACACTTCCTCACTCATCGGCGGTCTGTCGGCGACTGACAGCTTCTGCAGGCGGGAAAATATTCACGCATACCAATAAGGATTGCCTACATACGTGCACCAAACCACGCCTCCTAGCTTCATTTGTTTACGCACGAAAAATTAAGGTTGGATACTTTTTGAACACACCTCGTACACTGTAATAAGACAAGAAGTTACAGTTTCATAGATGGAGGCTTTATTGATCACCATCACACGTAGTGTCAATCGGGATCTTCTTCACCTTGAACCACTCACATGCCATGCCCTCTCATGCTATACATCGATATAGAGCATGGTTCTTGGAAGTATTATGAAAGTGATTGTGTTCTACAGTGTTCAGGTATATAAATAAGTTTAAATAAAGGTTTAAAGAAGTTTAAAGGCATATAATAAATAAATTCTGTGTTTTACTGCCATTTTACCCAGAGTCTATTACATCACCCGATCTAACACGTTACATTAGTTCTTCGTGCTTGTTATTTGGGTCCTTTATGATGTCCTTAAAAACAGTAAGTTTCCTGTTTGAATGATTTTCAATTTTGTTTGATTTCCAGGCAGGCAGAGTGTAAAAAAAATTATCTCACTCCTCTCTGCGCATGCGCGATCGGGACAAATTCAAAGCCAATGCACGGTAAAATGGCAAACTTGTCTTCCTAATCATGTTACAATTCGTGTTCAAAATATAATATTCGATTTCAATAAGTTGTTCCTTGATCATAAACTCATAGGACGGACAGAGGGCCATGAACCAATTGCTTAACCCCACTTTTCACTTTGCTTGCGTCGGGTAATTACAATATTCAAACTCAAACATTCACACTCACACAGAATGAAGAATGTCAGTGAAGTAAATAATTTTTTTTAGGAACTATTACTTTGGACTTCACTGAATCCTTTTCACATTGTATTGAGTCACAATGCTTATGTTACGATTGAGACATTTTACTGCTCTTACATCAATAAAATTGCTCTCCTACCATGACCATATGAAATTTGGTGCAACTGGGATTAAAACTGAGCCTACAGTTTATGAGTTACAATTCAATCACACAAACATATTTACTCATTGCTTATCCAAACTAAAAAATTGTCAAAATAGTAAAAAAAAAAACACCTGGATATCATAAATCACCTACCTCAAGTTAGGAAACAGGGTCCAATTCTGGAGGTAAAGTTGTCAGCAGTGCTTCAGGCAGACGGGGTGTCAAAAGCTGGGGAGGCAAAATGAAGAAACTGGGAAGTTATGAAATACTAAAAACACAGCTTGATAGTAAGAAACAATGAGGTGATTGGGTGCATATCTGCTCCACTTCCAGCCTTTACATTAGTCCTAGTAATAATCTGCACAGAGTTTGGGTGTTACGTTGTGACCTATATTTCAATAGGATTGTTGAAGAAACAAGCATCCCAGCATTGTGATAGGATGCCATGGCTGTTAATTCTGAATCACCATGGACACTGCAGAATTTATTCAACAGATTTTATCGATTGGTGCATGGGGAAAACAAACAGTATCTATTAGCATCACCCTTAAACAGCCTGACCAACAAACTCAGTTAGTCAACACCATTTTGAAAATGACTATGTATTTTAAAACCTTGAAGGGTATGTGGTATTATTTGTGCTGCAAATTCATTTTCACACTTTTTATGCAAATTCATACATTTTCCACTGAGGTTGTCATTGATTTATTGATCAAAAGCATAAAAAGATGAACATTCAGAAATATAAACTTTGTTGCTCTCTATCTTCATTTTCTTACATATGTCTTTTGTTGCTTGTATTTATCTTCTCATTTCATCATGCATCGATTTAGGAAAGAATTTATTGAACAATAAAAAAAATTTTTGCCATTCCATATTTTGTTTTTCAATCTTATTTTAAATATTATCTCTGTAACTAGATTTAAGAATGCAATGGTGGAATGTTCTTAAACATTTCATTGGTAAGCCATCCATTTATACTGCAACCTTTGAAAGTTTATGAAGCCAATCTAAAAATTATTGTTGCTTGCTTGCAGAGATCATGATGAAACCTATAAACACTCTTAAAGGGGAACCTAAGTGCAATTTTTTTTTCTGAAAACCATAGAAAATCAAATTATGGTGTAATTTGTTGGGAAAATGTTTTGGAATTTTTTTTTTTTTGTCAATCCCAAAGTGCCAAAAAAAAGCCCGAAAGTGTTGATTTTCGATTTTTGCCAGTGATGTCACACCATGAACCTACCTTGATCCAAATGATGGCTTACATATAGAAAGTGTATTTTGAGCTCAGATTCCGATACTGATTCGGGCGACCAGGGTTGCGTCAGGAAGGGCATCCGGCGTAAAACATGTGCCAAATCACTATGCGGATCATACGGATGATCCGCTGTGGCGACCCCTAACGGGAGCAGCCGAAAGAAGAAGAAGAAGATTCCGATACTGGTTCAACTGTCATCAGCAAATCAGAAGGTTCTCAGAATGTTGAAACTGATCAGTGGGATTTTGAAGAAACTATTAGAAACAAAATTAGCCATGGAAACACTTTCAGGGGAATTATGGAGCAGTGTAGTTTCCAACCTTGTGCGAGCGATTTCGACAAGATAGCAACAAATGGTGGTTAGTCAAGATGAAAACGCTCACATGTTCACTTCATACTGGTAAGTTTTGTTAAACACTGGTAAATGTGCGTGTATGTATGTATGTATGTATGTATGTGTGTGTGTGTGTGTGTGTGTGTGTGTGTGCGTGCGTGCGTGCGTGCGTGCGTGCGTGCGTGCGTGCTCATGAGGTCACAATCCGAAAGTAAGGTCAAGGACACAAATCGAATATCAAGTTCACAACTACAGTGTAGGTCCAGCGTTATGATGCAAGAACATCTTAGAAGGTAAAGCAGTCTTTGAGATTCTGTAATGGCAAAATTGAGCAATGCCAAAAAGCACGTTTTTGTTTTCTTTCCCCCAGACCACAGTTTCACCTTGTTCTTTAACTTGGAGGGCATAATGTAAATTAAATGTAAACATGCTTAACTCGAGGCTATCTAGAGGGAATTTTGTTCAGATCGGACAATTGTTCAAGTTATGGTCAAAAAAAAGTAAAAATTTCTGTAATTAGATCATGACCTGAAAAATAGGTCATGTCAAAAAAATGTCAACCCAGCATACTTTTTATTCCTATTATTGATGCAAAATTTCATTCCGAAAGTCCCAGCCGGTTCTAAGATGCAGCTCCGACATTGGTAGAAAAAAAAAAGGAAGGAAAAAAACAAAACCTAAATGGTGGTTTCATACTCCGAAGGGGTCAAATAAACTTTTGAGGTACCATTCAAAATTGGGGGCACCAATTTCAGAAACAAACTACAAGAGGTCTTAGCCTCCCACCATCCTATCGGGTAGTGGTACAGGCATTTTAGCAGAAATATTTGGTCAACCTCCCACAAATTGCAACAAAAGCAAACTCAACAGATTTTGATTCCTGGATAGGTCCCCAGTGACACAAAAAAAGTCCTAAGGGATCCTCCGGGGGGAAAGTCCTGAAATCATGGAAATCCAATATGGCCACCACCCGGCTTCGGGGAAAATGAGAAAATTGAAAAGATTGATATTTTAATATGTAAATATGTTTTTCTGCATTCTAATTGTTTCTAGTTATGGTCAGTATATTGATATACAAGAATAATTATAAAAAAATTACCCCCGTATGGGGGTGACGGTCATCTCTATAATGTTTTTTCTCAGTAATCGTCTCAGTAATCGATGTAATCATCTCAGTAATCTCAGTAATCTCAGTTCATCTCAGTAATCGATGAACCGTTGCCAGATATCTCCTAAAATGACAGACGAGATAGGTTTTGAAAATGGCGACTTTCACAACTTTCGTGACCTCGTGATCTTGACCCTGACCTCGAATCTGGGAAAAAATATGTCGTTGGGTATCACTCATCGACTCTACCCACATACGAAATTTCATCAAGATCAGAAGTAAAAAGTTTTCTTTGTACCGGGAGGTGTTTTTGACCATCTTACAGGTTACGTGGCGGCCAAACGGGACGGAAATTCAAAAATCTGTCCAGTTAGATACAAGATAATATTTTTTACTATCATAAGCAATAAACAGTTGCCGAATATCTTGTAGAATGGCAGACTAGATAGGTTTTGAAAATGGCGATTTTTATAACTCACGTGACCTCGTGACCTTGACCCCGGACAAAAGTTATATCGTTGTGCAACACTCATCGACCTCTACCCACATACTAAGTTTCATCAAGATCGGAAATAAAAATTGTTGACGGACGGACGTACGGATGGATATTTGGTCCGGCTTTATTAGGTCATCTCAGTAGAGATGACCTAAAAAGTGAAATGTATTGAGGGTGAAATAAAAAAATTATAGCTTTTTTGTCCAAAAATGTCAATTTTTTGTCCCAAAAATTTTTTTTTACCTGATACTGATTTTGGCTCCTGGACAAAAAAAAAAGAAACGTTGAAGACACAAGATGAAATCAAGTCTATGGCAATACAATATAATTATGTAAATCATTGAAACATGACAAAATTCACAATTCCACTTGGGGCAATCACATCTGCCTGACGAAGGTTTCGAAATGAAAATGAAAATTCGCATTAAACTCAGATACTACATCCATTATAAACTTACTATACATGTTGAGAAAAATCAAGCGTATTAAAGTTAAAACTCGACAATGTCGTCATCATCCTCATCATTGTCACATGGAGTGTTTGTGCAGCCAGAGCCCCTGCAGTTTCCACAAGCTGGAGTGCACTCAAAGTTGTGCTTCTTGCATGTGTATCTCATGGTGCTACATTCAGCCTGGCAGTTGCACCTAATGACACGTAACATCTTTTCAAGAGCTGGAGCTGGGGCTATTGATGTCTGAAATGGCACAAAACCCTCGTCACACTTCTGCCAACCCCAGTCTGTCGGAAGAAGCTCATCTGCACATCCCTTCCATTCTTGGACTTGCAGATACACGCACAGGCTGTGATACTTTGCTGCTTCTGATATTGGTGGTAAAGTCTGTGGTTGCACGTGAGAGGAGCTCCAAGCCACCTTGTCCCAGTACCGCTGATACCGGAGGGTGTCCAGGGTGTCAAGTTGACTTTCCGTTGTAGATTATCACCAATGTTTTTCTCCTGCATCTGCCACATCACATACGGAAGCTGGATATGTATCAAAAACCTTGGCCTGCTCACGGAATGTGTTGTTTGCTTTGAACTTTTTGAGGGAAGCTCCCTTTCCAATCCCATGAAGACGAGATGTCGTGTCGCACCCAAGAACTGGATGTAGAAACAGTATGTGCTTTCATATGTCTGTACCAATCATTTTCTTTGTCGCCTTGATGTTCCAGATGCAAGGCTTCTTCGTGTTCTTCTTTGGCTCGGGACAAAAGGAGAGGTCATGGGATTCTAAGCTTGCATGGTAGCATAGGAGGATGAGGAGGTCTGTGTCATCACCAACTAACAGAGTGTTGATGACAGTAGCAGACTGCACGGCCTTTAGTACAATCAGGAGATCAGCATCCCCTGAGTCATGGTGTGTCTCAGTTCTTCTTTTGAAGCTCTTCACTCAACATAAAAATGAATCGCTGTTTATTCTGCCTATTGACAAGAAACTGTTCCTTCTTCATTGTGAGACGCATGTCAGCTGTAAATGTCACAGTAGTGCCAGCATTCCCTTTCGACCGTCTCTGGTGTGTCATGTCCTTCGTGTTGGTACTCTCATAACCGTCAAACACGACTATGGCATCTCCGTACTTATTCGTTACATAATCAGTGTACTGGTGGCATATGTCTCTGCATGTAGATCCACGAGACCATGGAATGCGTTGAACAATTGCCCCCCCATCCAAAACATACTGTTGCCCATCATTGGGAATATCGGCTGGGACATTGGATCCAAGAAGATCCCAGATGGCATCAGCAAAGTCTGGCTTGTGTGCTTCTCGGACCTGAAGAGAGGAATCAAAGAGGGCTGGTGGATAGCTGCACAGTTTATATTTGAAGGCCGACTCCAGTTATTCTGCTGTCTGTGCAACAGTGATCAGTCTCTGGAAGAGGAGTTGTGGGTCAACCTGGACTTGCTCTCCATCAATCTTGACAGATGACTTCATGCCGAGGGTGACAACTTAGTCTTTCCTCTTAAATGTGTACTCGGCAGGTGTTTTCCCATCCATAGATTTCAATATTTTTGCTCCTACAGCATGTGCTGTATCGACGTTGACGGTGGGGTGTGCATGAACTCCAGTGGCAATGTTCCTCAGACGTGGATCACAACTGAATGGATTCCGTTCCTGTAAATACTGAAGAGCTAATAGTGTGTCCTTCCAGTCACAAGATTGTGTTGCCTTGGTCATGTCCTTATTCTGCTCTCCAGTGTTGTAGTTCACACCTGTGAGCTCCTGCATTGCCTGCTTTATTTCTGCACAGGCAGGCATTGATAGTAGCCATACCAGCCGCTGTTGCTCTGTCATTCCTCGCCCTTGTGTGAGCCCCCCGCTGGTCTTCAAACTTCTCATCAGAACTTGTTCGATGATCAGGTGAGATGAAAGACCTGCCCACAGGTGATCACTTCGTCGAACCACATGGAACCCCTCATCAAAACGTTGTTGGACATTGGGATGTTGAGTTTTGAGGTTGGACATCTGCTGCAGATACACCCTCGCAGATTTGGCATACAGGTTGTGGCCCGAGGCTGCCAGGTAAGGCAGCATTTCCTGGATGGCCTGTAGATGTAGTGCCCAGATCCCAGTGCGCTCTGCTCAGATGTATTTGTGTGGAATGTCTAGCATGTCCTTATACTGAACCCAGAGCGCTGAAGTTCTAGAAGATATCTTTGCAGACTCGGCATGCTTTTGAAGGTGGTCTTTGATTCATTTCAAGACGTCAGACTTGCATACTTCTTCCACAGACTGGGGTTGGCAGAAGTGTGACGAGGGTTTTGTGCCACTTCAGATATCAATAGCTCCAGCTCCTGAAAAGATGTTACATGTCATTAGGTACAACTGCCAGGATGAATGTAGCACCATGAGATGCACATGCAAGAAGCACAACATTGGGTGCACTCCAGCTTGTGGAAACTGCAGGGGCTCTGGCTGCACAAACACTCCATGTGACAATGATGAGGATGATGACGACATTGTCGAGTTCTAACTTTAATACGCTTGATTTTTCTCAACATGTATAGTAAGTTTATAATGGATGTAGTTTCTGAGTTTAATGCGAAATTTCATTTTCATTTCGAAATCTTCGTCAGGCAGATGTGATTGCCCCGAGTGGAATTGTGAATTTCGTCATGTTTCAATGATTTACATAATTATATTGTATTGCCATAGACTTGATTTCATCTTGTGTCTTCAACATTTCTTATTTTTTTTTGGTCCAGGAGCCAAAATCAGTATCGGGTAAATATTTTTTTTTGGGGACAAAAAATTGACATTTTTAGACAAAAAAAAGCTATAATTTTTTATTTTACCCTCAATACATTTCACTTATTTATAATTATTCTTGTATATCAATATATTAACCATAACTGTAAACAATTAGAATGCAGAAAAACATATATTTACATATTAAAATATCAATCTTTACAATTTTCTCATTTCCCCCGAAGCCGGGTGGCGGCCATATTAGATTTCCATGATTTCAGGACTTTCCAGCTGGAGGATCCCTTAGGACTTTTTTTCTGTCACTGAGGATATATCCAGGAATCAAAATCTGTTGAGTTTGCTTTTGTTGCAATTTGTGGGAGGTCATTCGACATTTTGACTGTACTATAGGCTTCACAAACAGATGTGTGGAAAGCTTTCATGAAACAAGATGTCACATATGCCACACCGCAAGGCAACGTATGGAACTGTTGCGACAGCATTTTCATGGAAAGCTGATCTCCAGATTTTGATATGTGAATTGGCCTCCCAGATCTCCTGATCTCAGCCATCCTGATTATTTATTGTGGAGATAATTAAAAGACAGAGTGTACAGGAACAGGCGATACACACTCAATGAACGGAAAGAAAACATTTCAAGTGAAATTCAGGCAATTCCAATAGACGTTCTTGTGAAGGTTATAAGGGGTACTAGAACAGCAGAATGTGTTACCTGCCAAGGGGGCCATTTAACCGACATCATTTTCAAAACCCATGTATTCTGAAGAAATTCCATTGCCTGTACATTACAAATGTTAATGCAGTTGAACAAATGACTTCTATAATTAAAATATATTTATATTTCAAACATGGCCCATATTTTTGCCACACCCTGTATATGCATTCACTCACTGATATAAATGTTATGAAAATAAGTTTGGGGTACACAATACACAAACTCACCAGAGGAGACCTCCTATTCCCGTGCTCAAGTGATGAGACGTCAGCATCATGGGTGACCGTTTTTCCCAGAAGGGACTCTTTCAAAAATTCTGGGGTTGGCGGTGTGACCAATGGTTCACCTGAAAGGAAAAAAAAAATTGAAAAATGAAATGGATTTTTTTTTTTTTTAACCCTCAGTGGTGAAAAACTACTGCATCTAACAGATGCAAAAAAGGGTTTTAATGGTTGCATGCATAACATGCAACATTGCAAAAATGTTAACAGGTTAAATTACCAGTTGGTTACACCCGTTTCAAATTTCAACAGGTCATCAAGTGTGGCAGAAATGCATGACTGTGTGACATTCTACACATGTTGGAAAAGTCTAATCTCTAATGTGTAAAAAGGGAATATGTATTTTGAAGTTTATAAAACACACGACATGTTAAAGATTCTGGTATTAGTACTTTTCTAATGATTATGTTTCTCTGAAAACTTAATGTCTTACAATGTGAAAAAGGTCTTTAAGGAATTTCAAGGTAACAGGCAGGGAGATAGCAAGAAAAGGTATGGGTAAGCAATGGCAAAAAGAGGCAAAGGAAGCAGTGACAAAAGCTGCAGACATGAGGTTTGGAGAGGGTGGTGGAAGAAGTTGGACTTGGAAGAGGGTTAAAATTTAATTAATAAGGTAGTTAAAAGTAAGGAAAAGGCTATAAGGGATAAATATGTTTACAAATAAAAAAACAGCAGCAGCAGGTACTGTTTCCAATTTTTAGCTCACATCGATTTTCGTCAGGTGAGCTTATGTGATCGAAGTGTCCGTAGGTGAGTGAGTGAGTGAGTGAGTGAGTGAGTGAGTGAGTGAGTAAACACTTTAATCATTATTGCTTGAACCAAACACAGGATTTTCATGAAACTTGGCCACAAGCTTCATATCTGATGCCGAACGAAGGTGTATTGACTGCATCAAAATATGCGCTCATTAAAGGGGTCCACGGGGGTTTTTTTGACCCCCCCCCAAAAAAAAGAGGTATTTGCTTTCTTCTCCAAAACTACACACACAATTTTTATGAAACATGAACATAACCTTCATCACGAGTGATGTACCACAGTGTATCGCCGCATCAAAATCTGCACTCATTAATAGTCCATGGGCCCAGGCCAGAAATTCCACTTGTCGGTACCATCTAAGGAAACCAATCCAGTTATGATTTTTGAATTGGTGTATATATATAGATCATATTTTGATGTGATAACCATTGCAGACTGGCAGCTTATTGGTAGTTATCATCTCTGGAATGTACCCACCCTCCACATAATGAAAGCGAAAAGGCAAACTCAGAAACATTCACAAATGATGCAATTGCTGTTTCCACATGGGGCTAGAATGAACTGCAACCCACAAATACATGTCTGAAATGCTTTATTTATACCATCCGAATAATCCTCTGTCATTCCTGAAGGCAGAATTTGTTTTATGGCAGAAAGGGGTGCACAATAGGGCCTATCAAAATATTGCTGATTCGTGATTTTCACTACATTTTAATTTGTAATATTGTCATACAAGTTCCCTGGGTAGTGCTACTGAACCGCAGTGGCCTACAACATGCACATGTTGTATGAGGAAAACATTTATGAACATTTTACAAGTTTTTACCACAGTTAAAGGAATTGCCCTTCCCCTACCCTAGTGCCAACAAATGTCCAAAATGTGAAATTTACGGATAATCCACATTTCACCATGCTACTGTGTGGCATGTTTATGTACTATGTTTTACTCATGCATATTTTCTAGCCATGAATGTCCTTGTGATTGTGCCAAAACATTCACACCATGGATCAGTAGTCTAGTTTTCATCACTGTTATCAGCATCAGAGTCCTTGAGGTCTACAACCTCTTCCTCGACATCAGCGGGCTGGTTGCTGCAGGTTCGCAACTTGCACATGTCAGTGCACTTCAGGCTATTGGCAAGGCACGTGCAGTCTGGAAGTTTGTACGACCGTCCACACTTGCAGGAAAGCAGTTGTAACACTGCATCCGGTGCTGGAGAACCCTGCATCCACTCGATGGCCAGCTTCCCGTCATCATCAGTGGTCCATCCACAACCCTTGGGACTTGGAACATAGGGTTGGCATTGCAGACAGCGCCTCCAAATAGCAGCCTGGTAGTTTCCACGGAGGACGTGCATGAAGAGGCAGTCTTCACATGGTGGAAGCTGACTGGACTCTATCTCTCCCCGTCTGGCACAGAAGAGTTGATGTCGGAGTTCATTGACTTTCGTGGTGTTGGTAGACGGCACGTACATGTGGCAGGTGACCACTTGCAGCTTCTGAAAGAGCTCGGTGGATACTTCCCATGAATGACCGAGCTGAATGAAGGCCTCTTGGTAGGCCTTATCCGAATTCATTTGCTTCAAGACGCCCATCTTTCCCCGGCCTGCAAAAGCACTGACTGTATCACAACCGGAGAACACGTGCAGTCCAACCAGGGCATCACAGACACTGTCTCCCATCGATCTAGCAAGCTTGTCAATGTCTAGAAACCGTGTGCGGGTTTGCGTACCACACTTCTGATACACGGGGCATGGGATGTCCTTATTGAAGGCAAGACACAGCAAGAGGACATCTGTATCTTCGGCAGTGATCACCACAGCCTTGTACCCAGCCTCTGCTGCATGCAGAGCATGCAGAAGCATTGAGGTGTCTGCTTCCTCCTGCGTGGACTTCAGCTCTGCCACTTCCTCTCAGTGGCCCTTGGTTTTTTGTTTTTTTTTATTTTCCCCCAAAACGTCAATATCTCAGAATGGTAAAATGGTAAAAATGCCAAATACATACACTAAGCTGCTCTTCTGTAACGGTTATCACATATTGAAATAATCATATAGTCCCTACCAATAACTTAGTAGTCCTAAAGTTTGGTTCCTCAGATGGTACCGATATATGCCTGGGCCCATGGACTATAAGAGGTCGACGAGGAGGGAAGGGGGGGGGAGGTTGAACCCCCCCAAACAAGGAAAGGGACAGGAAAGAGAGTTTTTTTTTTTTTTTTTTTTTTTTTTTTTTTTTGTATACCTTGGTCGAGGCTCGTATGAGAGCTAACACACAACTCACAGCAAGGAGGCATGAGACAAGAGGGGTGGGAGTGGAAGGGACAAAACATTGGGGAACAGACACAGGTGAACTGTGGAAGGGAGAGGGATGGGGATGGGACGGGGAACATGGCGAGGAGAAGATGGACATTACAGGGACTTTCAGGAAGGAAAGCAGGAGAATTGAAGGAAGTGGGCTTGGGTGGATTATCGGGGGTAGAAAAGATCGAGGATTTGGATGGGGGAAGATAAGGGGTGGTGGTGAACAGCTGTTTTGAAAGCCTGGAGGGAAGAATGGGAAAGAATAGAGTGAGGAAGTTTATTCCAAAGGCGGGAAAAAAGAGGAATGAAAGAGTGAAGATGAGCAGTGATTCGTGATTTTGGTGGAAAGGGACAGGAAAGAGGGTGGTGGAAAGGGACAGGAAAGAGGGTGGTGGAAAGGGACAGGAAAGAGGGTGGTGGAAAGGGACAGGAAAGAGGGTGGTGGAAAGGGACAAGAAAGAGGGTGGTGGAAAGGGACAAGAAAGAGGGTGGTGCAACGGGACAGGAAAGAGGGTGGTGGAACGGGACAGGAAAGGGGATAGTGGAAAGGGACTGGAGAGGGGTGGTGGAAAGGGACAGGAGAGGGGATGGTGGAAAGGGGCAGGAGAGGGGTGGTGGAAAGGTGCAGGAGAGGATGGTGGTGGAAAGGGGCAGGAGAGGGGGTGGTGGAAAGGGGCAGGAGAGGGGGTGGTGGAAAGGGGCAGGAGAGGGGGTGGTGGAAAGGGGCAGGAGAGGGGGTGGTGGAAAGGGGCAGGAGAGGGGGTGGTGGAAAGGGGCAGGAGAGGGAGTGGTGGAAAGGGGCAGGAGAGGGGGTGGTAGAAAGGGGCAGGAGTGGGGGTGGTGGAAAGGGGCAGGAGAGTGGGTGGTGAAAAGGGGCAGGAGAGGGGTGGTGGAAAGGGGCAGGAGAGGGGGTGGTGGAAAGGGGCAGGAGAGGGGGTGGTGGAAAGGGGCAGGAGAGGGGGTGGTGGAAAGGGACAGGAGAGGGGGTGGTGGAAAGGGGCAGGAGAGGGGGTGGTGGAAAGGGGCAGGAGAGGGATGGTGGAAAGGGGCAGGAGAGGGGGTGGTGGAAAGGGGCAGGAGAGGGATGGTGGAAAGGGACAGGAGAGGGGGTGGTGGAAAGGGGCAGGAGAGGGTGTGGTGGAAAGGGACAGGAGAGGGGTGGTGGAAAGGGACAGGAGAGGGGTGGTGGAAAGGGACAGGAGAGGGGTGGTGAAACGGGACAGGAAAGGGGATGGTGGAAAGGGACTGGAGAGGGGGTGGTGGAAAGGGACAGGAGAGGGGTGGTGGAAAGGGGCAGGAGAGTGGGTGGTGGAAAGGGGCAGGAGAGTGGGTGGTGGAAAGGGGCAGGAGAGTGGGTGGTGGAAAGGGGCAGGAGAGTGGGTGGTGGAAAGGGGCAGGAGAGTGGGTGGTGGAAAGGGGCAGGAGAGTGGGTGGTGGAAAGGGGCAGGAGAGTGGGTGGTGGAAAGGGGCAGGAGAGTGGGTGGTGGAAAGGGGCAGGAGAGTGGGTGGTGGAAAGGGGCAGGAGAGTGGGTGGTGGAAAGGGGCAGGAGAGTGGGTGGTGGAAAGGGGCAGGAGAGTGGGTGGTGGAAAGGGGCAGGAGAGTGGGTGGTGGAAAGGGGCAGGAGAGTGGGTGGTGGAAAGGGGCAGGAGAGTGGGTGGTGGAAAGGGGCAGGAGAGTGGGTGGTGGAAAGGGGCAGGAGAGTGGGTGGTGGAAAGGGGCAGGAGAGTGGGTGGTGGAAAGGGGCAGGAGAGTGGGTGGTGGAAAGGGGCAGGAGAGTGGGTGGTGGAAAGGGGCAGGAGAGTGGGTGGTGGAAAGGGGCAGGAGAGTGGGTGGTGGAAAGGGGCAGGAGAGTGGGTGGTGGAAAGGGGCAGGAGAGTGGGTGGTGGAAAGGGGCAGGAGAGTGGGTGGTGGAAGGGGGCAGGAGAGTGGGTGGTGGAAAGGGGCAGGAGAGTGGGTGGTGAAAAGGGGCAGGAGAGGGGTGGTGGAAAGGGGCAGGAGAGGGGGTGGTGGAAAGGGGCAGGAGAGGGGGTGGTGGAAAGGGGCAGGAGAGGGGGTGGTGGAAAGGGGCAGGAGAGTGGGTGGTGGAAAGGGGCAGGAGAGTGGGTGGTGAAAAGGGGCAGGAGAGGGGTGGTGGAAAGGGGCAGGAGAGGGGGTGGTGGAAAGGGGCAGGAGAGTGGGTGGTGGAATGGGGCAGGAGAGTGGGTGGTGGAAAGGGGCAGGAGAGTGGGTGGTGAAAAGGGGCAGGAGAGGGGTGGTGGAAAGGGGCAGGAGAGGGGGTGGTGGAAAGGGGCAGGAGAGGGGGTGGTGGAAAGGGGCAGGAGAGGGGGTGGTGGAAAGGGACAGGAGAGGGGGTGGTGGAAAGGGGCAGGAGAGGGGGTGGTGGAAAGGGGCAGGAGAGGGATGGTGGAAAGGGGCAGGAGAGGGGGTGGTGGAAAGGGGCAGGAGAGGGATGGTGGAAAGGGACAGGAGAGGGGGTGGTGGAAAGGGGCAGGAGAGGGTGTGGTGGAAAGGGACAGGAGAGGGGTGGTGGAAAGGGACAGGAGAGGGGTGGTGGAAAGGGACAGGAGAGGGGTGGTGAAACGGGACAGGAAAGGGGATGGTGGAAAGGGACTGGAGAGGGGGTGGTGGAAAGGGACAGGAGAGGGGTGATGGAAAGGGGCAGGAGAGTGGGTGGTGGAAAGGGGCAGGAGAGTGGGTGGTGGAAAGGGGCAGGAGAGTGGGTGGTGGAAAGGGGCAGGAGAGTGGGTGGTGGAAAGGGGCAGGAGAGTGGGTGGTGGAAAGGGGCAGGAGAGTGGGTGGTGGAAAGGGGCAGGAGAGTGGGTGGTGGAAAGGGGCAGGAGAGTGGGTGGTGGAAAGGGGCAGGAGAGTGGGTGGTGGAAAGGGGCAGGAGAGTGGGTGGTGGAAAGGGGCAGGAGCGTGGGTGGTGGAAAGGGGCAGGAGAGTGGGTGGTGGAAAGGGGCAGGAGAGTGGGTGGTGGAAAGGGGCAGGAGAGTGGGTGGTGGAAAGGGGCAGGAGAGTGGGTGGTGGAAAGGGGCAGGAGAGTGGGTGGTGGAAAGGGGCAGGAGAGTGGGTGGTGGAAAGGGGCAGGAGAGTGGGTGGTGGAAAGGGGCAGGAGAGTGGGTGGTGGAAAGGGGCAGGAGAGTGGGTGGTGGAAAGGGGCAGGAGAGTGGGTGGTGGAAAGGGGCAGGAGAGTGGGTGGTGGAAAGGGGCAGGAGAGTGGGTGGTGGAAAGGGGCAGGAGAGTGGGTGGTGGAAAGGGACAGGAGAGTGGGTGGTGGAAAGGGACAGGAGAGTGGGTGGTGGAAAGGGACAGGAGAGTGGGTGGTGGAAAGGGACAGGAGAGTGGGTGGTGGAAAAGGACAGGAGAGTGGGTCGGGGAAAGGGACAGGAGAGTGGGTGGTGGAAAGGGACAGGAGACTGGGTGGCGGAAAGGGACAGGAGAGTGGGTGGTGGAAAGGGACAGGAGAGTGGGTGGTGGAAAGGGACAGGAGAGTGGGTGGTGGAAAGGGACAGGAGAGTGGGTGGTGGAAAGGGACAGGAGAGTGGGTGGTGGAAAGGGACAGGAGAGTGGGTGGTGGAAAGGGACAGGAGAGGGGTGGTGGAAAGGGACAGGAGAGGGGTGGTGGAAAGGGACAGGAGAGGGGTGGTGGAAAGGGACAGGAGAGGGGTGGTGGAAAGGGACAGGAGAGGAGTGGTGGAAAGGGACAGGAGAGGGGTGGTGGAAAGGGACAGGAGAGGGGTGGTGGAAAGGGACAGGAGAGGACCACAAATTGAGTAGATTTTGGTGAAGATCCAGATCCGGATCCAGATACTCGAATTTCAAAGTGATTCTTCACAATTGAGAGATGGGGACAAAAACGATACACAGTACAGCACGATATTTCAAAACGTTGTGGATGGATTTTGGCAAAACCTGGTGAACAGGTTGGTTATATGACAAGGACTAATTGATTCAATGTTCGTGAAGATCTGGATCTGGACCCGACCTATCAGTGGATACAAAACGTAAACTCTTTAGTCTGGTGGAGGTATGCACTCCACCGAGTGCTATTATAGCTGTGTAATAAATCGTACTAATAGGAAGAGCAACACAAGTGTTGTATGGTTACATATGATAAGTCTAATAAGTCTAAATTCCTTGGTGTTGAAGTTTTCATTCAGTTATTGAGAAGCAAGATTTAAATATGCAGGGATTTACATAGCGAATAATAATTATACACAAAGTCAGGGGAAAAAGGGAGATGCGGTTTGCCATTAGCAATACATTAAACACATGAACATATATTGATGCAAGTTGTTATTATTCATCAAGTCGAAATAAAACGGTAAAAGTTTACAATTTAAAAAGCTGGACTTACTCGTAGGTAAAGTCGACGTTTTGGCGAGCATCCACCCACCTTGGTCATTGCAAATGTTGAAGTGAAGAAGAAGCTTGAGAATCACCATGTGACCTTGGCCATTGGAAAGAGAATTACAGTGGTTCCAAACCTAAGTTGTGGTTGAGGTATGTCGATGATACTTTTGTGGTTATAAATTAGTGTGGACAGCAATAATTTTTTAACTACCTGAACAGTGCAGATGTGAACATCCAGTTCACACAGGAACCACACAACAATGATCAGTTAGCCTTTCTTGATTGCAAGGTTGACATGAATGGTGACAGCCACTTGGATTTTGAGGTGTACAGGAAACACACACATACCAGCCACCATTTTCAGTTTGATTCACACTTCCTACTGACCCATAAATTATCTGTCATTCGCACTCTTTTTCGTCGTGCAGATACTATTCTGACCACACAGGAGGGGAAACGATGTGAGAAGGAGAATATCAGGAGTGCTGTTAGTAAGTGTGGTTACCCTGGATGGTCTTTTTTAGAAGTGGGAAGAAGCAAAAACAACATCACATCTGGTGAACAACAACAGAACACCGTTCAAGAAAATATGACATGAGTGATTATTCCGTATATGGCTGGGCTATCTGAGAAAGTGAAAAGATCCTTCTTCTCGTTTGGCATTGTAACAACATACAAACCCTGCAGAATTCTTCAGTCAGTTAGTTCATGTTAAGGACAAGATCCAGAAGGACAGGAAATGCAACTTGGTTTATGGCATCAAATGTGGAGAGCCATCATGCACTGAGGCCTACATCGTTGAAACTCAGCAAACCCTTGAGGCCCATATGAACTAAGATAGTCATCCAGCTTATGAAGAGGCTTTGAACTCTACTGTGTATATGCACTTGAACCTGCAGAGTCACAGATTTAATATCAGTCAAGTGGTCATATTAGAAAGAGAAAAAAAGTGGTTTGCTCAAGATGTAAAGGAATCCATTTGGGAAAAAGAGTTGAATCACCATCTCAACAAAAATGGTGGTTTGCGATTTCATCTGTATGTATATATATATAATATATATATATATATATATATATATATATATATATATATATATATATATATATATATATCTTCTTCTTTCGGCTGCTCCCGTTCGGGGTTGCCACAGCGGATCATCTGTATGATGAGCATAGTGATTTGGCACATGTTTTACGCCGGATGCCCTTCCTGACGCAACCCTGGTCGCCTCTTACGACACAGGGATATGGTACACCTATTTTAACCGGGGTATACACCGGCCCAGTGCACTGGTACTCATTTTGCCGACCTCGGAAGGATGACAGGCTGAGTCAACCCCCTGGTGTATTAATTCAGTGGCCCAACGGGGCTTGAACTCGGTACCTTTTGGATCCCAAGCCGCTGCCCTAACCACTGCGCCAACACCAGGCTCATATATATATATATATATATATATATATATATATATATATATTTATTTATATATATA
>NC_140972.1:47069570-47169570 GCF_056783735.1 Eptatretus burgeri
AAACGCTCTCTGCCCCTCCTCGGAGCGGAGCTTCGACCCGAATCGACGAAGGCTCCGCCCACGTCTTCAGCCAAAAACACGTGCATAATGGCAATCGGTCGAGTGCGGGAAGGTGGCATTGTTGTAGTGGATGTAGTAGTAGTAGTAGTAGCTGTAGTCGTTGGTGGTGAAGAAATCCTAACTATAAAATAATTCACAGCGCACATACAATTAATCACACATTAAACATAGGACGGGACCCTACCGAGAAACACATACTTACTGATATAACTGATCTATAGGACCTGTATGTTGAGTGCTCATGGCTTCCAGATTCGTAGCAATAATACCTGAAGTGGTGACATTAGAAATGCATTCTCCCCTTATTCCATTAGTTATTATGAGAAAAATCGCTTTCATTTTCGTCGTTTCAATATTCGTCACACTTTTCAGGAATGCATCCCTGATGTAAACCAGGGTCTGACAGTATCCAAAATTGGCCTCCAAAACCAACTGCCGACTGGGCATCCTCCATCGAGCAAAGTGTTTCCTTGGCACATCGGACCTTTTACCTCCTTACAAGACCATCATCCGCAGCTTTATGGAGTACTGCTCTCCACCCTTTAGGTTGGCATTCCTTTCTCACACTTTGCTCAGCTTGATGCCGTGGAAACCAAAGCCTTCAATCAGAATCATTGATATCTCCTGCGATGAAGCTGAGTCTCTGGATCTATCAATTTCACATCGCAGACAGGTTGGTGGTCACTGAATTCTACCACCTCAATTTTGTCTTTTACACTCTGCCATTGCCATGCTATGTCCTCCCGAGCTTTCTGAAGGGCATATGCAGTAAACTTTGCAAGTAAACCTCTTATAGTGAAACTCCCAAAATCCAGACTCGTTACTTACCTCCACTCATTCATTCCTCTTTTTTTCCCCACTGGTGGAACCAACTTCCTCAATCTGTTCAATCTCATCCTTCCCTCCATGAGCTCAAGACAGCTGTCCACCACCATCTTTGGTCATCTCCCATCCAGACCCATGATATTGTTGCGGGCCGGGGGTCGGGTGAGAAGACCACTAGGGGGGGGAGCTATCTCGGCTCCCACCAGACTCCCCGGAATTGTAGGCCGTCGCACACAGATAATTCCGTGACGCGGCGGGTCGCTTAACCAACCGTGGATGCCAATAACTGAGCCACGTAACTTAGGGTCCTCCGTCTAGTTAATCCGGTTACCTAAAAATAACCACGTGATTTAATTACCGGGGAACACGCCCTCAGTACGCCTTGTCCGAACCGGATCACTCGACTGGACCGGATCCCTTTACCGAATTGGATGCAGCCGAGTCACACTGCCAAGGATGTACCGACAAAGAGGAACGGGTTGTTGGGAGTAAAGTCGCAGCTAAGCTAGGATTCGGACGATGCTGGACGAATGAAGGAAAGCACAAAAACGAGCTGGGAACATTCCGAATAGTAATTTATTAACAATAGGCGAGGAAAGGTATGTGGTACGATCAAGAGATTTATTGGGGTGCGTTGTGCAGAGATAGGGGAGAGGTGTGGTGCAGCAATAAACAAGCAACTTATAAAAGCGAACGCAGAGCAGAAACAACCCGAAAATAATAACAATCTTCTGCAGGCTTACTTACATAGACAGGTGCCAGGACACACACACACACACACACACACACACACACACACACACACACACACACACACACACACACACACACACACACACACACACACACACACACACACACACACACACACCCCGATGAAGAGGGATTGAAGCAAGACAGGAGAGGAGTTGAGGCTACGGTCTCTCGGTACCTTTGTATAATTGATACGCAGTCCCCGAACGCGCCACCAATATGTTTGGGGGGAATGCTCCGTGGCACGGTACCCCCCCTGACAGCTGGCATATCGTCTCCTGCTTCGGGCAGCTTGCGTCGAGACCATGGGCGTGAAGGAGGGGCTTGAGTTGGGAGGGTGGAGTCAGCATCGTGTGGGCAGAGAAGAGGAGGAGGAGCCCAGTGATGACGACAGAAGGCGGAGTCGAGGTCCAGCTTGAGTGGAAGGTGAGAGCGCAGGAGAGAGAGGGAGAGAGAGAGGGAGAGAGCGGGAGAGAGAGAGCGGGAGAGAGAGAGAGGGAGAGAGAGAGAGGGAGAGAGAGAGGGAGAGAGAGAGAGGGAGAGAGAGAGGGAGAGAGAGAGAGAGGGAGAGAGAGAGGGAGAGAGAGAGGGAGAGAGAGAGGGAGAGAGAGAGGGAGAGAGAGAGGGAGAGAGAGAGGGAGGGAGAGAGAGGGAGGGAGAGAGAGGGAGGGAGAGAGAGGGAGGGAGAGAGAGAGAGAGAGAGAGAGAGAGAGGGAGAGAGGGAGGGAGGGAGAGAGGGAGAGAGGGAGAGAGGGAGAGAGGGAGAGAGGGAGAGAGGGAGAGAGGGAGAGAGGGAGAGAGGGAGAGAGGGAGAGAGGGAGAGAGGGAGAGAGAGAGAGAGAGAGAGAGAGAGAGAGAGAGAGAGAGAGAGAGAGAGAGAGAGAGAGAGAGAGAGAGAGAGAGAGAGAGATCCGCTTGGACCTTTATAGGCCCCGCCGTGCGGGGTGGGGGGGCCACCCCGAAACTCGGTGACGTCACCAAATCGGGCACTCTGATTGGCCCAGACTCCATGCGCGGCCCGGTCGCGATGGCCGAAAGCAGCAACATTCTACTTCCGGCGAGGTGACCCCACGTCGCAAAGATGTCCCGCTCCGACCCCACAACATGATATGAATCGCCCACACCGAACTCCGCGTCATGACTTGCCTTGCAAGAACCCGGGCCGTTCCCTGATGACCGGCCGAGGACAGCATCGGTCATGCACGCCCACTCGGGCGCCCCCGACCAGCGCTGGCCAACGTGCCTGGTCCGTGTGCGCCACGTGGCCCGAGCTGCACAACGTGCCTCTGCCTGATCACAGCTTCGCTGGCCGTAGAGGCGAGAAGGTAAGATGTTATGGCGAACTCACGCACACAGAGTAAGATGTATCCATTCGTGCCCTGCTCTGCACGATAACAAAGTGTCGCGGGCGGTACATTCGTTCCCTGCTCTGTACGATAACAAAGTCGCGAGCGGCGTATGGGTCTGCCTTCGAGCAAGTCCTGTTCAGAGCGCGTGGATCCGCCATTATCAATATCCGATCAATATAATTAGTCTAAAAATGGGTTGAAAGGAATGCGCCGCTTGCGCCTTGCACAATCGCATCCCACGCAACGTGCCGTGGGGTTGCCTTTCTATTATCGGCCTCGGTACGCGTTCCGTGCAACGTGGGCGTCGTGCTGGGTGTGTTTCCTGTCCATTGGGTGGAAATTACCGCCACATGTGCGTTTGGCGGGCTGTGTTTTCTACGGAGGGGTGTGGATGTAGTGACTGCTTGGCCTTTGCTGAGGACCCATCACACAGCGCAGGGCGCACGTGGCTCAGATTTACCTCAGGAATAGTCAGAAAAGAAGAGTAGAAATGACGTGAGAAATGAAATGAAGAAGAAATTCTGTAAGCAAACCAAGCAATGAGACCCTCGCAACGCACGCCCCTGTTGTCCCGCGAGACAAAAGGGAAGGGACTATCTTCACGTATATTAATTGAATAACTGTCTTGGGACCACTATCTATTGGATGCATGTGGTTCCGAGAACCACAAAAATGTTTTAAACCCTCATTAACCTTCACCAAGTCCACCTCCTTCCAGGTTTTCACTTCCTTCTTTCACTTCTGTGATTGAGAATATGTGGCTGGATTCATCTTGCTCATTTCCAGCATCCCCCCCCGCCCCCACCCCTTGCTGTGCTGGTGTGTCCCCCAACTCACCACCTCCGCCCCCCCTTCAATTGTTCTTTTATTTCTGTTACTTCTTGGTCCGTTGTGTGTTTTAGCTATCTCACGAGCCTCAGATCTGTATACAAGTGTGTGTGTATACATATGCAATATATATATATATATAGTGTAACCTCCCCCCCCAAAAAAAACTTTTAAAATGCTTCGTTTGATCCTAAAAAGCAGTAATTTTGTCACTAATGCTTCATTTCTTGTTGCAGAGACCCTGAAGTTTATTTTGATACCAAGCCAGCACCAGAAAAATGCCAAGACTGACCGTACAACAACGGACGAAAATTGTTGAACTTTGGCACCAGACGAAAAGTGTCATACAGGTGCAATGTCTTTACTCGAGACATTTCGGTATGCACTTGCGCCATGCACCAAACTTTCGGACAATAAAGTGCACCATCGCAAAGTTTACCAATGTGGGAACCATCTGTGACCTTCACAAGGGTCACAGTGGTCGGAAGAGGACAGGTCGTAGTGAAGAAAATGTGGAAATGGTGAGACAGGCGGTCGTTCAGAGTCCAAAAAAATCGATTTGACAACTTTCTGCCGAGACAAACATTCATAAGAGCACCGTTCAGAGGATCCTTCACCAAGACATTCATGCTTTTCCATACAAAATTCAAACGGAAACTGTGCTTACTGATCAACAGAAACGCAAACGACTCGGCTTTGCAAATTGGTTCTCAGGAAAGTTGGAGGAAGATGCAGACTTCCTCAAAAAACTTCACACGACGGACAAATGCCATGCTCACTTGTCCGGGGAGGGAAACAAGCAAAACTTTCGGTACTGGGGAAGTGAAAATCCTGGTAATGCATCAACTGAACTGGTGCCTCGATCTGTTCTCAAAGTCACCATGTGGGTGGCGGTTGGTTGGTATGGGATAATTGGTCCATACTTCTTTGAAGATGACCAGAGACGCACTTGCATGGTAAACCAGAGGAACTATCGCGAAATGATTCAGGAATTCTATCTGCCTGAGCTACGTACTCAGGCCCGTAGGAGAAACAACCTGATCCAGATGAGAACCCAGTGGTTCCAGCAGGATTGGGCACCACCCCATAAAGCCAGGGAAACAAGACATTTTCTCAACCAACATTTTGAGGGTCGCTTTATCTCCCTCTATGAAGACGTTGAGTGGCCACCGTATTCCCCTGACCTTACTCCTCCAAACTTCTTCTTGTGGGGGTATCTCAAGGACAGGATCTATGGAAACCCTAGGCCTCAGACTCTTGATCAGCTGAAGGAAAACATCCACCGAGAAATCCAGAACATTCCTCAGGAAACGTTTCCCAAAGTGATGGAGAACATGACAACGCGTTTGCAGGCAGTGATCGGACAACGTGGAGCCTACGTCGAACATGTGGTCAAAAAGAAAACGACGATTTTATATCAATATTTAAATTTTGGTGGCAATTTTGACATTGGTACAATAAACTTCAACCTTTCAGCTTTCTATCCAGCCATATATCTTTTTAAAAAAATATATGTTATGACCATCCTCTTTGCAGATGAAAAGTTGTATATTTTTTGGGACACACTGTACATATATCTATATATATATATATATATATATATATATATATATATATATATATATATATATATATATATATATATATATATATATATATATATATATATATATATATATATATCTATATATATGACCCATTTTTATAAAACCCCATTACATTGTTATCCAACATTATTATAATGTCATATTTCTCTTCAAACCTCAACAAAGCAACTGTTATGGCTGGATGTTCTAATTTAAGGGGCTTTGTAAATTTATTGTGCACATTTTCATCATCACTTAAAAAAATTCAACCTTCATTCATCGAGTCATGTGTTGCTGTACGATCTGTACTGATCTTGCTCCTTTTCTTTAAACAAGAACACACACATGCAAGACAGAAAAATAATTATATATATTATATATATTGTTCTCTTACCCACAATCTTCTGCTTTTGTACTTTGTTTGATGGTTTTTCCAAGTCAAAGTTTAGATTTTTAGAGAGGTTCACTGATTCATCTGATTCCCAATGAAATTTCACTGACCTGCTGCAGAAAAAAACATTTAGGTAAAAAGATGGGAACAAACATGCAAGTCTAAAAAGATAAAAAGTTATTTTGTCATTGTACAAACACCTTTCTAATACCAATAACACAAAGGGTGTGATCACCAGGGGATGAGTTATGCCACAGAGTGAGCAGGAACAAATATTTAACCAGGGTGTACTTGCTCTTAGCAAAATACATCAATAAATTTTTCACTCAAGAAAGGATACGAAAGAATATTCAGCATCCACAAACAAAGATGAGCAGATTTAACATGACCATGCCCCCTGTGAAGGATGCCATGATTTACAATGTAATGCTTTGCTTGCAGAGCATCAACATAATAGTTCATACCATTCAAAAGCTGAACAAAAGGACTTTTTTGTTTTGGGTCAGAGACAAAATTTTGTTGATGTTTATTTTTTCATGGAAAAAAAAAAGTTTTTGGGTTCGGCGGCATAAACTAACAAAGCGTTGAGTGCGAAATTCAGTTTAATTTACAACTTAAAGTTTACAGTGTTTTGTTTGCATTTTATGACATACCAATGTAAGCATATCCATCCATGCATCTGCTTCCAAATCCAGTTGTCCTTATCCTTGTGTGATGTGATGTAGCTTTGAATTCCAAATTAAACATTGCCAATGTAATGAAGGTAATGGTGAAAATTTTACAAATCTAGAAGTTAGGATGCAAAAATATATTAAACATCAAAGAGGAGGAAGGTGGCAGGCTGCTCTGAACACGAGCTTCAGTTCCACACTAGTAATGTGTATATGATTCACCATGGCAATGGGAGTTGAATGGCATATCAAGAAATACATAGTGTAAAACTGTATCCAGTGTGTGATGAGAAACAGCCAATCAAAGCAACATGCTACAGCAATAAATTCCAAATATTATTCAGATGCGCACTTCAGCTGTGGAACTCGGTGCATTTTAACAATTTTTTTTTCAATTTCAAAAAACATTTATTTCCATAGTTGTAAATATAAGTACAATAAAACAAAAATATATGAAAGTGATATTTCCGGAACTTCGTGAACTCAGAAGGATACATTCAAAGTAACACATACAGAGGCAAATATGGAGGCATATTCAGAAGCAAAGGCTTGTATTGATATGCCTATGGATGAACAATATAAATCCATCCATTCATTGGGACCATACTCTGTGCAGAGCATTGGTGCTGCCTAAACAGTCTCCTTGGCTATTGAGCACAATCCTGGACGGGTCACCACTCCGACACAGGATACCAGCATGCTGCCAGTCATTTTGCCGACCTTGGAAGAATGACAGGAAGAGTCAACCCCACCTGGTATTAATTCAACAGCTGAGTGGGATTTGAACTCAAGATCCTAGGATCCCAAGCCCACTACCCTAACCATTAAGCCAACACCAGGCATACAACAATATAAATGACAAATGATAAATTAGACCAAAACTAACGAATGGCAAAGAATGAAGGAAAAATGGTCAAGAATACTATGAATAACAAGAATAAACAGATAAAAAAGAGAATTAAATAACAATAAGGCGAAGAGTTGCAAGAGTGAATAACAAGTAAATGTGTAAGAAAGGAAACTTTTCATAATACGAGATCAAATTTCGTTTCTAAAAAGACTTAAACCGACTCACAGACAACTGTGCCTTTACTGCTCCTTCAATACTATTCCAAAGACATGGCCCGTAATTATGTAGCATCTCAATAGGGCATGATGTACGAGTAAAAGTTAGAAATAAGTTATCTTGTGATCTAGGGAAATAAGTGTGGATATCATGGACTGCTGTAAAGTAAGATGAAAAAAAACTTATGGAAGAAGATTGTTGATGTGCTTGTTCATAAATATCCCTATATGTAATTTATTAATGTTAAAAAGTGTCAATGTGTTGACTTTGGTGAAAAAAGGTGCAGTGTGGTCCCATGGATGAGAAAGGTTACAGATACTTAGAGTAAGCTTTTGAATAACTGAGAGTGAGTGGAGCTGATTGTTACTAGAGCATGCCCAGACAATGTTACAATAGTTCAGGTAAGGGAGAATTGAGGTGTTATCCAGGGAGGATAAAATATAAGGAGGAAGGAAGGTTCAAAGTTTGGACAGTACACCCGTGTTTCAAGAAACAATCTTAGCAGTCGATAAACTGTGATTAGTCCAGTTAAGTTTGTCATCGAAGGTATCACCTAAAAAATTGTCAAATTATCAAAAGTAATGGTTTATTGTGAACTAGTACGTGCCTGTACGTACGTGGCCATACGTGCGTGCCCGTACGTGCAAACCAAAAATAAAAAAATTAAAAAAAACTTTCAAACAACTGTTCAAACAACAACAACAACAACAACAAAAAAAACAATAAGGCCGTTCCTTCGCTCTCGTAAACGACGACTGCATTGAGGCATTGTGTTTATCTATAAATGCGGATAAGAAATCGAGAAATTATTACAGCGCGTGCGCTGTTACAGCACGTGCACTGTATACAATTGCACCGAGTTTGAAATGTCCCCCCCCCACGTGCCTCAAGACAGCCAATGACGGCCGTCCGGTAGATGGCAGTGCGTAACCTAGATGGAAATGGCGACAATTGACGGAAATACCCGAGTATTTCAATGGAAATTTGTGAAACGAATGTGTTATATATGTGAAAACCATTGAATTTATTGCTTGACGTAAAAAAACCAAGAAACGCTCCCCTCTCATGTACGAACAAACAAAAGATATCATTTCCGCCCACCATCGCATTTCGCGCCGAACGCTGAAAGCCAAGTTCTGCTTATGCCATCATTCTTTAGCGGCCCCCTGCCACGCTGTATCGAACGATTTCATTCCTTCTGTTATATATAAAGGTGCTTATCACAATAAGAACAAGATTTTTACATTTCAAATATTAAGTACGCTTTTAATTGTTTTTCAACTGAAAAGCATAAATTGCATATTTTAACATTCGTGTACTCATTTGCTTCACCACACGCGCTGTATTGAAGGATTTCACTTGTTAGAATACCAATAAGTCATCACTATCCGGAAGTGGTGCGTGCCCGTACGGAATGTTCACATGCATTCCACGAATAATTATCACTTGCATTGAAGTAACAACTGCTGTGATACACATACAGAGTTAATTAAAATCCAAATTAAAATCAAGTTTACCTCCCTGTCTTTGCTTGCCATGACATTCGCTGCCATTGACCATTGCCATTCCTACGCCACGGTAACTAAGGCGTCCTTTCAGCATCAGCCACGCCTACGCAGCAACGTGTCTTGTCATTGGTTTGGTAAATAAATGGCCGCAGCAACATGTCTTGCCATTGGTTTGGTAAATAAATGGCCATAACTTGGGAAGTACTTGTCCGATTAATATCAAACCTTGAAAAAGCACATACTCAGGTCCCCAGCAATATAGCTGGCAAGTTTCAATTAGATTGGACCAGTGGTTGTCGAAAAACAGCGGTCACACACACACACACACACACACACACACACACACACACACACACACACACACACACACACACACACACACACACATTGCTGGAATCATAGATAGATATTAGATATAGATAGAATAAATGGTGTCAACGGTTTGGTGGAATTTCTAAAGAACATACACTTGGGTTTATTGTTATTTATGGACAGTTTGCTTGATTTAAACCAGGATAAAATGTTAATGAGCTCACTATTAAGGGTACTGATCAGAGTCGTAACTAGGATTGGAATAGATGATTGTTATATCATCAGCAAAGAGAAAAAAATAATAATAAAGAAGAACAAGTATGTACATTGTTAACTTATAAAAGGAAAATAAGAGGCCCAAGTATAAATCCTTGAGGAACTCCATGGCTGAGAGCTCTCCATGAAGATTGAGTTTTTATGACTGTAAATTGTTGCCTATTAGTAAGATAGTTTTTAAACCATTGAAGAGCACAACGTCTAACACCATAAAAATCAAGTTTGGAGAGAAGAATGTTATGATCAATCATATCAAAGTCTTTTAACAAGTTAATGAAAACACCAGTGGTATACAATCTGTCAGAGAAAGAATTTGAAATTAAATCTATCATATGAATAAGTGCCATATTTCAAGAGTGCTTACTATGAAAGCCAAACTGCTGATCAAAAATAATGTTAAATTTAGAGAGAAATTTGGGGAGACACTTATAAACAAATCCTAGATAACACGGAAGAACAGATATGGGTCTGTAATTGTGAATGACCTGACGATCACTACTTTTGCAAAAAATAAACAATCACATATTAATTACTCCTTTTAAAATCTCTCCAAACATCTATTCTTTTTTTTTTAAGTTGGTTTGAGATTCCACTTCTACTTGAAAAACAATTGAAACATGCAACAGTTTGTTGAACATAGTTACAGGTCCCTCTTGTCAGTTATAGCTCAGCTGTCTCCCCTCCCCCCCCCCCCCCCGATGTTTCTGTTGCATTTAGTCTCAAATAATTTTCATCATGACGTTACATAAAAATACATATAGCTTAAATCAACTTTGTTGACATGCTGAATGTCAGTTGAAATTATGAGAAAAAATATTTGGCAACTCATGGTTTTGTTCCACTGGATAAATTTTGTGAATTCCATGTGACATACTGTATGAGTGAATATACCATCATGATGAACCATTTTTTCAACAGGTTTTCCTTCCTAAAACTGAAATGCTTAAATGGCAGTGCCAATTGACAGTCAACCAATTGTCAGAAAGAATGTCCTATATTTTTATGTGTAGATTAGAAGAGGAAAGTTGAACATTGTGGGGAAAGGTAAAACTGGGACTGTAACAGCCTGGCCAAGTTAATGTGCAGTCATCACTTTTGAAAGAGTGAGCAGTCAAAATTGCTCAAGATCTATCACACACCGATGCTTAATGATAGTTTGCCAATTGCAGATTTCCAGGCATTAAACTGCAGCTGGCCGTGTGCATTGCAGCGTCGTCTCCCTCCCAGTCTCCCTCCCCTTAAAAAGAATGTGTGACAGTAGATAGAAACGAGATAGAAAAACAATAACATATGTGCTAAGTGTCATTTCATGAACAGGGTGGATGGATGCATGACAATTTTTTTTACATGATTCCTCACCATTGAGAGCCGAGGCCAAAAACGACATGTAGCATGATATATTTCAAAAAGTTGTATACTTATTATGACAAAAATTGGTGAATGAGCTCTATCCTTACAAATCTCCCAGTCACTATCACTGAAAAGCATCCCCATAACATGCTGCTACCACCATGATTCACAGTCGGGATGGTGTTAGATGGGTGATGAGCTATGCTCCATTTCCACCAGACATAGCACTTTGCATTCAGACCAAAGAGTTCAATTTTAGTCTCACCAGACCACAGAATATGTTGCCTCATGCTAGCAGTCTTTCACATGCCTTTTTGCAAACTTCAGGAGTGCTGTCATGTGCCTTTTTTTCAATTTTTCATGCAATCTTTAAATGAGATCAAGCATAACAGTGGGTTGACATCTAATGCAGGCAGAGGCATATCCATTGACATAATAGCCATCTACACCATGCGCATTGCGCATGTTGTCAACATTATGCACTTCAGGACAACATCACTAGTGTGGAGTTACATGCATGATTTCCAGACTTGTATCTGATTGAACATACTTGGAACATCATAGGGAGGAGGTGTGTTTGTGATTACCAAGTAGGCTTACAGTTTTCTTCATCAACTGGAAGTGGCCCTGGTTTAAGAATGGCACAACATTTCATGGTGACATTGGAAGGTAATCGCTGAGTATACTTCGATCAACACTGTTAATGCAATCCAATGTTCTACTTATACACCAATGCATGACACTTGCCTTTATGATTAAAATTTGTTGTCCGCCTTAGTAATTTAATGGATCGGATAAAATACAATCCCATTTTTAGTTAATTTCAAAAACAAAAAAACATTTGATGAATTTAAAAAAATAAAAAGGATTTATACCAGGAACTGATTTGTGACAGGAATGATTTAGAAGTGAGCACAAATCCCCTGGTGCCTGTTGGTACAATTGCAGATAGGATAACTGACTATCAAGGAATCAGGAAAATGTGAACCAAAGGCACCAGTCACTTGCTGGAGCAATGTGCTGCTGTTTAAGCAAACTGTTTTTTTTTTTTTTCAAATTTTCATTCAATGTTCTACTTTATTAAAATTGCCTATAAAATTGTTGCTGTAACATTGTTGTGGAACAAATTGAATGAGCCATTGTAGGAGCATATTTTAACAAAAATAGTAGCAAATTTTACACAAAGTCAGTCGTGAAACTTTTATTTTTCCTTTTATTCGTTTCTACATTTCCCAATGCTATATTCATTGCATTTGAAAAGTTGAAGAGCTGAAAGTTATTGATTATTTATAACCCAAATTAATTAATACAAATAAAATAAGGAATAGGGAAGATGTAAAAGAAACATCAAGCGACATCTTACGGTTGCAAAGATGACTTTCCAAGTTGAGGAAGGAAGGACAATGAGCAGTCTGCTGGCTCTTCATCCAACTCATCATCACATTTCACCTCTTGAGCTCCATTTTCATCTCTTACTCTTTTGCTTTGTTTTTTCTCACATATTTCCTCCATTTCGCCTTCAGGAGATTGCTCAATAACTTCAATGTCATTCCCTTTCATTGCAGACTCTGATGGTGCATCATCCTCAGCTTAAAAAGACAGCAGATGGAACAGAATATCATCAAGTCGAATTTTAAAGCACATCAAATGTTTTTCACGATATTGAAATCTAAGTTAATATTAAATGTGTATTTTTTGCTAAGCAATGACACCCTTAAGCAAGCTGATTATCTTGGGCTCAATCAGTGCATGAAATGAAAAATGAAGGTCAATCAAAAACCTGATTAAATAAAGGAACACATTTGTATTTGTTGAGTAAATATGCTTCCCACCTTGCATATACTGTAGATGCTACTCAAGAAATAACCATAATTTTCATGTTTACAAAATAGCAGACACTGGAATCATTCTTTGGGGAAAAAATTAATTGCTCCAACCCCAACAAACTACGATTCTGCCAATGGAATAGTGCAGATTTATCATTTCGAATTTTATGACCAGATAGATAGTGAGCAATGGATTATGTATTATTTTTGATGCTGACAAGAAATTGGAAAGGTTGAGGGGAGGATTTAAGCAAACAAATGGATAAACAAATATGAGGTATAGACAGAAAATTTTTTGATCCTATGTCACGTGTGTTACAATGCAGATCATTTTCAGGAATTCACATTATCTAAAAGGGGAAGAGAAGCATACATACTTTTTGCTATAAATATTATCCAATAATAAGGCTCTTTTCACTGATGTGACATAAAAATGCTCCCCTTTTTGTTGAGTCCTCCACATTATGCTGTCACAGATGTTGCACTCAATGTTTCGAAAATGTTTTATTCCAAAAGATATAGTATTTGTACTCTTCTACTTTGTTGCCGTTAAATATGAAGGTTTCTTTTTAAAGCTTGTTGAAAAGGTGGCAGGACCATACAGGGTACAGTACTGTCATTTTAAAAGCTTGGTGTTGGATTAGTGGTTAGGGTGGCTGGCTGAGGATCTTAGGGTCCTGAGTTTGAGCCCCATTGGCTGCTGAATTAACACCAGGTGGAGTTGACTCAGCCCGTCATCCTTCCGAGGTCAGCAAAATGAGTACCAGTGGACTGGGAGAGGGGCACAGCATCAGTGGCACAGCCGCGCTTCCAATAAATAATAGCTACCCGGCAGCCAAGCTGCCATACACAAGAACAGATGTCTTTTTATATATTTTTTGCAATAATGGCTTCCTTTGCAACCATTTTTTACTTCCAAAGGTTCCAGTGCAAGGTGCAGTGGAAATACTTTGCTACCTGCCTTGGTAAAGGAGTAATAGATGGGATTAGTCATTGGGAGAACTACCAAGTTATTGGTGAGCAATGCAATGATTATTTTCTGCTGTACAGCAAGTTATTAATGAGGTGGGTTTATCACATGTAAGTAAAGATTCAAATATAATCTTCTTTATTGGTGAACATAACATTGTGACACAGGTGTGTAATGGGAGGTTTTATCAAAAAAGACAAACATTTAGAATGTCAAAGACTGCAGCCCCCAGAGTGGCTTTCATCAGGGAATAACGCAGAACATATGTACTCAAATATTAAATGCCCTCCTTGCTTGCAGGAATGAGTTCTGAAATTGTACGTGATATATATATATATATATATATATATATATATATATATATATATATATATATATATATATATATATATATATATATATATATATATATATATATATATATATATATATATATATATAGTGGATTTTCACCCGCCCGGCGTGCGGGCGACCGCCTTGAGCTAAATTGCGGCAGCGCACGCCCACCGAACGAGCAATCTAGTCGCAGCTTTTCGGATTAACGCCGAAACCCAGCTACGGGTGTTGTTAACCACACCATAAATCAGCCAACTCTTCTGTCCGTGCTACAGGGTCGATCGCCGAATTGTCGATGTACCTAATTATTCGCGCAGACAGAAATGTCGGGGATTTACACCTCAACGGAGCCTGCACGAAAACGAGCCACTTTAAGCAGCTCGTTCCGTTTGCTGAGTGGTTTTATATCGCCAAGCCCCGTCAGACCAGATGTACGTTTTATCGACTATTAATCAGCCAGCTAATTATTCCAAACGCAATTATGGCAGTCAATGGAGGAAGGGAGCAACGAGTAGGTAACATTTCAACAATGGGGACATTTATTTTCACAAGTATGCAATGAATGGGGGGATGGGACATGACACGAGCAAAAACCTACAGCTGTTATCTATTTATTACGTACATGCACTTACAACAATTCTACTTACGGACAAGGCGCCACAGACTTTCATGCAAAAACCCCAGAAAAGAAAGATAGAACTGGGCTCGTAAGCCTTTAATGTTCCTCGGAGCTGGGATGACCGAAGGAGCTCCGCGAGGTCGTGCAGGTTACCTTTGTCGCCCTTGAGGCGACTCGATTGTCTTTTTGTCAGCGACCCTCCGTATGTCTCTGTTGTCAAAGCGGCAGCTGTTGTAACGGCGGCTTGGTTGGTCCAGGGCCTAGCAGCGCGTCCGACTTTCCACGGCCATCTCCCGACTCTCCGATGCGTGTTTTTTTTTTTTTTTGTATACCTTGTCGAGGCTCGTATGAGAGCCAACACACAACTCACAGTCTTCCTCTCTCTCTCGTCTCCCGACTCTGGACTCCAGACCCGAACTCCACTCGACTGGACTCACCAACTCGACTCTCTGGCCAGCAAACGTGGCTTTTTATCGCCCCGGGGTGTTCGCCCCTCCCCCTTTTCTCGGCACGCGGGGGGAAAAATCCTAGGAGTGATCGGGTTATTTTTCTTTGGAGCATACTTTTTGTAACCATCACTTTTGATTACCCGTTCTGAGGGACCCGCCCCAACCGTCACTTCTGTTTACCCGTTCCAGAATATCGGAGCGGGAGTTGTCGAGTTGTTCTTTTTGTTTGTAGAGATGCCATGGTTGTAAACTTTGTGGCGTTGTGGTGGAGGTGGCATGGTTGTGGAGATGTTGTTGAGGAGTGGTGAAGGTGGCATGGTTGTGGAGTTTGTTGACGTTTTGGTGGAGGTGGCATGGTTGGAGAGATGTTGTTGAGGAGATGGTGGTGAGGAGATGATTGTTTAAAATAAAGAGAGAAAAGAATAACACTACCTCAAAGGTTCACATCCGGCACACGAATAATTCCAGTTATACATCAGTGGGGAAATCTAAGCGGGACACACACTTATCGACATAACTGATCTTCGGGGAACCTGAAAGGTGATCTGTGAATTTCCACAACCGTAACAATATATATATATATATATATATAAATATATATATATATATATATATATATATATATATATATATATATATATATATATTATCCCTGTGTCGTAAGAGGCGACCAGGGTTGCGTCAGGAAGGGCATCCGGCGTAAAAACTATGCCAAATCAGTATGCGGATCATAACGGATGATCCGCTGTGGCGACCCCAAACGGGAGCAGCCGAAAGACGAACAACAACATATATATATATATATATATATATATATATATATATATATATATATATATATATATATATATATATATATATATATATATATATATGACAAAATCAAAGTTTTTCAACTTGCACTACTCAGGATAAAACCGCAAGCAGATGAAGATGAAGCACCAACTTCTCGTTCATAAAGTTACAATACATTGTCCTCAATGTTGATTGGTTGAGAGAAAGAAAGGACGGTATTACCTGATTGATGGAACCATGGGGCATCATGATTAATGAGTCAGCGGAAGTGAACCGTCATGAATAATAATTAGGCGGAGAGGAATCACAAAAGTACCAGCAGAAACATAATGCTAATTATATAGCTGAGGGCTAATTAGCTGATGGCTAATAGTTGGGTGAGGGGGTGGTGGTGGTTTTCATGATGATTCAAAGTTGACTGTGGTACGGTTGTCACACAGTCAAGCCATCGTAGTTAGAATAAATATAAAGTTCAGACAAATGATTTCTGTCCACAAAGAATGGGATTGGTTGACCTGATGAATGTGGCCTCCATTGCACGAAGGTGAGCGAAACTGCATCCTCCACTCGGGATTTTAAACCAGCCAATACTACATTGTTCTGCACACTGAAGATTATTCGGTCGATGATAACCAATTGCAGAGGTGCAGGGAATAGTTGTCGGACTATGTACATTATCACAAGCCCGAGTTGATTGTCTCTGTTCGGATGACTGACCCCGTCTGATCACCCAAAGGGACGTGTTGATCAATGTTGTTCAACACGTTCAATGACGTGTTGTTCAATACAATCCTTCAATCTCAAAGATGTGTGGCACACATACACTGGCACTGAAATTCGTAAATAATCTTACTTATATGATAGATGGGCAGAACATCTTTTTGGACTGGCGGAAGCAACCGGTGGGACGTGAAAATAACTCGTGATTGAACTACATAGTAAGAATGGGACACTGTCTGTTTGATCTGATTTTCAAACTGTTGAGACACTTTGCCTTTCCAAGGTAGACATAGGTATACAGGACATTTACCAGGTCCAATTATAGGATTCCTTGGTGGGTTTAGGAATTTGCATATTTATGTATGTATGTATGTATGTATGTATGTATGTATGTATGTATGTATGTATGTATGTATGTATGTATGTATGTATGTATGTATGTATGTATGTATGTATATATATATATATATATATATATATATATATATATATATATATATATATTGTTACGGATTTCAGAATCCGGTCTGATGAATGCATCCACACATCCAGGTCCTCAGACAGTTATTTCCTTAAATACATGTCCAGATTAGCCCCATCCCCATGTCTAATGGGATCTTAAATGTGATGCGTTGAGAAGGGTAAAGGATAGATCCCCTCTCTTATGGGAAGCTTTCTTTTTTCTTTACGACAGACACGTTTACATTTCTTTCATGAGCTCTGAAGCCCACCCTCATTTTTCCTCAGCAACATTCTTTCGCGAGCTCCGACGCCCGCCTTTTTGAGAGCGCACGGGTCGTCATGGTGACCATGCACCAGTGGGGTGGGGTGAGCTTGGGGCGGCACCCTGCCGAGATGGTCCGGAGATATAAAAACGAGCGAGACGTACGTTCTGAAGAGAAAAGCAAAAGAGAGAAAAGCGTGAGGAGAGAAAAGCGTGGAGAGAAAAGCGTGAGGAGACAAAAGCGTGAGGAGAAAAAGCGAGAGGAAAAAGAAAAAGCGAAAGGAGAGAGAAAAAGCAAACAGCGAGAGAAGCGAGCAAGAAGCGGGTGTATGACCAGCGCCAACGAGACAATTCGTCCTTCCCAGTGCTTGGGCAAGCGAGCGTGTGGTGCGTGTGTGGGTGTCTGACCAGCACCAACGAGACAATTTGTCCTTCCCAGTGCTTCGGCAAGCAAGCGTGTGGTGCATGTGTGGGTGTGAGCAGCGCCACCAACAAGTGTGGCACGGGTCGGTCACCAACAACACCAGGGTCTAAACCCAAGACGGATGATCTCGTTGCCCTCGAGACTTCGACTGGCGTTCAAGGCTGCCCCGCGAGAGGGTGCATGGCAATGCTGGGTGTTGGCGACGGACGTGACACGCACGCACGCATTTCAGGCCGTTTTCGCTTCACGGAGGACTTTCTGGTGAGCGAGACGATTCTTCCCTCCCCCCCCCCCCCCGAATGATCTGTTGGGTACCCATGTCTGTGTTAAGCTGGAAGTCAACCCCCGATAAGCATCTGTTCTTTGTCTCTTTCCTGGTATTTTGATTGATTTTGCTATGAAATTCATTCTTTATTTACTTCAGCAAATAAAAAAAAAAATTAAATTTATTTTATTACTATTAAGTTACTTGTCGATTTCTAACCTGTCCGTGTTTGTCGCTTCCTTCCATTGGCGACCTTGGCGACCAGGTGCCATAAGCTGGGAATGTGCGCGTTTGAGTTTCGTTGTGAAGCAACCACCCGTTGCTATGCAGCGGCCGAAAAACCTCACGTTCACTATTTTCAATACTTGTCCTACAGTTTTGAATGTGGAGAAACGAGACTTCGGAATTAAACACTTCGAGATATTTAGAAAATTTTACTCGAGCCGATTTTTGATTTAGGTTTTATTTTTCAAGTGGTAGTCCTTCAAAAATAGGGTGTCTATTTACTGTCATTTAATGTGTGTATACAGTGTTTGTAAGGAACTACACCGTTGTTCCACCTTCGATCTCTCCTCGATCCAAACGTTATTGACCAAAGTGAAAAGGATCTAAAATAAATGGAATCACCGGCATTTCTGTCTTTGTGGATTTCTAATAATATGGTATAAATCAAGTTATGTGTAATTTGAAAAACATCTTTAAAAAAAAATTCTACACCCCCCGTTATGTTATCGTCCGCTACACCGCCAGGTTCATCAAAAACAACAGACCAAGAAGTCTTCTCGCGCTACCCACGGTCTGGTTCGTATTTGCCTGAACATCTGTTGTTCTGTTTAGGGTTATTTTTCTTTCTCTCTCTCCCTCTCTCTCTCTCTCTTCACGTTACGTTTTGTTTCGTGTTGTTCTGACGTCCACTCTGTTTGCCGTCATCTGAGGTAATGTCAACAAAAATAGACACATTTTATTTTTTACTTCATTCATCCCTAATTTATTTGAGCCGATTTTTTATTTAGGTTTTATTTTTCAAATAGTAGTCCTTCAAAAATAGGGTGTCTATTTACTGTCATTTTTTTATGAGGAGTGCCAGTTGGCAAAATACGCAATAGGAAAAATCTTACCAGGCAGAGGAACAATTGTATGTGAACCAATACTCTTGGCAATGAATCTTGGTCGGTGGATCGGTCAGAATGAAAAGCATCGTATCCAGTGCTTCGATCCTTGCTCTGGGCTGTCTGGATCGAAGGCACTTTGAGGGGGTTGGTGGTCATGACGGAGTCACTCAGGATCGTGTGCGAGTCGCCTCTCTGGGTCGGATCGAGGAGGACTCGAGCTCGAGGATCCACCACCCAGTCGCATTTTTCCTTCCTTTCTTTATTTTTCTTTTGGCCTTTTGTGTGTGTGTCTGTGGCTCCGTGTCCTTAAGTAAACCTGCTTAAGTGACTGAAGATAATAATAATAGAGAACGGCTGTCGGTCTTTGGTCCTCCTGTCCCCTACCCCCATTCCCCCATTGCATACTGTTTGTATATTGCTTCATTGCTTGCGTCGCGTGTATAAATAAATGTGCCTGTCTCAATGAACCCGTTCGTCACGTCCTTTTCCTTCATTGAACTGCCATCATTGAGTTCGGAATATAGCTGGCTTTTTAATAGCCGATAAAGTGATCGGGTCCAACGGGGATGGGCAATAAATACACCACTCGGTATCCGCAGAATGGAGCGATCTGCGTACGTGGCTCGTTTCCAAGCAGCTCCCATTGGGGTACAACCTCTCGGTAGCCTTCCCGCACGAATAATTAGGTAAATTGACAGTTCGGCGATCGGACCCTGTAGCGTGCGGGTAGAGTACTGACAAGGCTGTGGTGTGAATTAAAAACACACCCGTAGCTGCATTCCGGCGTTTGATCCGGAAGGCTGCGACTGGATTGCTCGTCCGGTGGGCGTACGGCCACGATTCGGCTAAAAGCGGCTGTCCGCACGCTGGCAGGCGGAAATCTGTAACTATATATATATATATATATATATATATATATATATATATACATATATATATATATATATATATATATATATATATATATATATATATACATATATATATATATACATATACATATATATATATATACATATATATATACATATATATATATATACATACATATATACATATATATATATATACATACATATATACATATATATATACATACATATATACATATATATATACATATATACATATATATATACATACATATATACATATATATATACATACATATATACATATATACATATATATATACATACATATATACATACATACATACATATATACATATATATATACATACATATATACATACATACATATATACATACATACATATATATATACATACATATATACATACATACATATATATATATATATATATATATATATATATATATATATATATATATATATATATATATATATATATATATATATATATACACACACACACACACATATATTGATGATCTGTTCAGGATACCCATTCTCAAGAAGAATAGTCTTGATGGTATCAATTTCAGCATGGAGTTTATCTGTGGAGCAGATCTTTCTTGCTCCATTGACCAAGACACCAATCAATCCAATCTTGTATCGAGAGGAACTGTAAGAGTCCCGCCTCGTATACTGTCTGGTCAAAGTAGACTTACGGTCGACTGTGGTTTTATAAGCGTCGGCCGATTTCTCAATTAAGACTCCAAGAAGGGAAGTACGCCGGAGCGTTCCATCTCGAAGGTGAACTCTCGGGATGGATGGAGTTCAGGTATGCCAAAAAGACTTTACATGCTGAGGTTGACTCAAAAACAGCAAAGATGTCATCCACGTACCGATAATAGATGGAAGGGGGTCGAACGCCAGGATGTGGATCTGCAAAGGTGCATTTTTCACAGTAACCAAGTAAGATGTTTGCCAAGAAGGCGCCTCGAGGGGATCCCATCGCTACACCATCAATCTGAGTGTACATTGAATCATTGAAACTGAATTCAATAGAATGGGTCGCCATATTCATTAATTCAACGAAGACAGACTCGGAGATAGGTGGAGGTGTCAAGTCACTGATGCAGAAGTTGCGCGCAGATATTGATCACTTCTGTCAGTGGGACATTCGTGAATAGACTGGCTGTCATATGAGCATATTGTGGAATTCTCGTTTTGGTGTGTGACGGACCATATCGTATTGGCTGGTTTAAAATCCTGAGTAGAGGACACAGTTTTGCTCACCTTTGTGCAATGGAGGCCACATTCATCAGGTCAACCAATCCCATTCTTTGTAGGCGGAAATAATTTGTCCAAACTTTATATCTATTCTGACTATGATTGCTTGACTGTGTGACAACTCCATCAGTCCACTTTGAGGAATCATGAAAACCACCCCCCCTCCCCCCAAACTCGCCCTCAGCTAATTAGCATGCTTCCACCTCCTCATTATTCATGATGCTCTATGGTTCCACTAATCAGGTAATCCCGTCCTTTCTTTCTCTCAACCAATCAACATTGAGCACATTACATTGTAACTTTATATACGAGGTTTGGTGCTTCTTCTTCATCTGCTTGTGGTTTTATCCTGAGAAGTGCAAGTTGAAAAGCTTTGATAATGTCTCTTTTATTGAAATGCCTATTTAAATTTTGTTGTACGAATAAAATGTTTGTGTATGTATACAGTCAAAAGTTTGCACACACCTACTCAATCAAGGGTTTTTCTTTATTTTTACTATTTTCTACATTGTAGAATAATAGTAATCGTAAAGACATCAAAACTATGAAATAACACATGGAATTATGTAATAACCAAAAAAGTGTTGAACAAATCAAAATATATTTTATATTCTGCAAAGTAGCCACCCTTTGCTTTGATGACAGCTTTGCACATTCTTGGCATTCTCTCAACCAGCTTCATGAGGTCGTCATCTGGAATACTTTTCCCTTAACAGGTGTGCCTTGTTAAAAGTTAATTTGTGGAATTTCTTTCCTTCTTAATGCATTTGAGCCAATCAGTTGTGTTGTGACAAGGTAGGGTTGGGAAACAGTAAATAGCCCTATTTGGTAAAATACCATTATTTTGTTTATACTGTAGTAGTCCATATTATGGCAAGAACAACTCAACGAAGCAAAGAGAAACAACAGTCCATCATTACTTTCAGACATGAAGGTCAGTCAATCTGGAAAATTTCAAGAACTTTGAAAGTTTCTTCAAGTGCAGTCGCAAAAAACATCAAGCGCGATGATGAAACAGGCTCTCATGAGGACTGTCCCAGGAAAGGAAGACCCAGAGTTATCTCCACTGCAGAGAATAAGTTTATTAGAGTTACCAGCCTCAGACATCACCAATTAACTGCACCTCAGATTACAGCCCAAGTAATGCGTCACAGAGTTCAAGTAACAGACACATCTCAACATCAACTGTTCAGAGGAGACTGTGTGAATCGAGCCTTCATGGTCGAATTGCTGCAAAGAAACCACTACTGAAGGAGACCAACAAGAAGAAGAGACTTGCTTGGGCTAAGAAACACGAGCAATAGACATTAGACCGGTGGAAATCTGTCCTTTGGTCTGACGAGTCCAAATTTGATATTTTTGGTTCCAACCGCCATGTCTTTGTGAGACACAGAGAAGATTAACGGATGATTTCTGCATGTGTGGTTCCCACCGTGAAGCACGGAGGAGGAGGTATGATAGTGTGGGGGGTGCTTTGTTGGTGATCTAGTTAAAATTCAAGGCACACTTCACCAGCATGGCTACCACAGCATTCTGCAGCGATGTGCCATCCCATCTGATTTGCGCTTAGTAGGACCATCATTTGCTTTTCAACTGGACAATGACCCAAAACACACCTCCAGGCTGTGCAAGGGATATTTGACCAAGAAGAAGAGTGACGGAGTGCTGCATCAGATGACCTGGCCTCCACAATCACCGGACCTAAACCCAATTAAAATGGTTTGGGATGAGTTGGACCGCAGAGTGAAGGAAAGGCAGCCAACAAGTGCTCAACATATGTGGGAACTCCTTCAAGACTGGTGGAAAAGCGTTCCAGGTGACCACTTCATGAAGCTGGTTGAGAGAATGCCAAGAGTGTGCAAAGCTGTCATCAAGGCAAATGGTGGCGACTTTGAAGAATATAAAATATAAAATATATTTTGATTTGTTTAAGACTTTTTGGTGACTACATAATTCCATGTGTTATTACAGCGCGTGCGCTGGTATACAATTGCACCGAGTTTGAAATGTCCCCCCCCCCACGCGCCTCAAGTGACAGCCAATGACGGCTTACCGGTACATGGCAGTGCGTAACCTAGACGGAAATGGCGACAACTGACGGAAACAATTGACGGAAATACCCGAGTATTCATGGGCTGTTAACTGACGGAAAAATTCGAGAGACGGCCAATATAATAATAATTTGCCGGTTTCCGCATGAACTACACATTAGATTCACACAATACTGCCTTTTTTCAATGGAAATTTGTGAAACCAATGTGATATATATATATATATATATATATATATATATATATATATATATATATATATATATATATATATATATATATATATATATATATATATATTTATATATATATATAAATATATATATATATATATATATATATATGTATATATATATATATATATGTATATATGAAAACCATTGAATTTATTTCTTGACGGAAAAAAAACAAGAAACGCTCCCCTCTCATATACGAACGAACGAAAGACATCATTTCTGCCCACCATGGCATTTCGCGCCGAACGCTGAAAGCTAAGTTCTTCTTATTTTACATCATTCTTTTGAGGCCCCCTTTCGGTAAGATTCATTCAAAAAGTATCCAACCTTAATTTTTCGTGCGTAAACAAATGAAGCTCGGGAGGCGTGGTTTAGTGCACTAATGTAAGCGATCCCAATCCGTATGCGTGAATATTTTCCCGCCTGCAGAAGCTGTCAGTCGCCGACAGACCGCCGATGAGTGAGGAAGTGTAAGTGAGCGCCGTCGGATTTTCGTTTTTGACAAAATGACGGAAAAACTTGAATAACGCTACTGCATCAAATTTTGTGTAAAGCTTGGCGATTCACAAGTGGAAACGATCTGCAAGATTCAACAGGCCTTCGGGAACGAAGCAATAGGCACCACACAGATAAAAGAGTGGTACAACCGCTTCAAAGATGGTCGCACATCAGTGGAAAGTGAAGCACGTTCTGGTAGGCCCTTAACATCACGAAATGAGATAGTCATTGACCAAGTGAGGAACCTGCTAATGCAGGATCGTCGAATCATGATCAGAGAACTTGCAGACGAGGCGGGCGTCAGCATTGGATCTGTTCATTTCATTGTGACTGAGGATTTGGGCTTAAGGAGAATCTCAGCGAAGTTCGTGCCAAAGCTGCTAACGATCGAGCAGAAGCAACTCCGTTTGGAGATCGCACAGGACATGCCGGAGACTGTGAACAGCGATCCCAACTTCTTCAACACAGTGATCACCGGCGATGAGACCACAGTGATCCGTCATTTTGTCAAAAACGAAAATCCGACGGCGCTCACTTACACTTCCTCACTCATCGACGGTCTGTCGGTGACTGACAGCTTCTGCATGCGGGAAAGTATTCACACATGCAAATTAGGATCGCCTACATACGTGCACCAAACCACGCCTCCCTAGCTTCATTTGCTTACATACGAAAAATTAAGGTTGGATACTTTTTGAACACACCTCGTACATACATGCAATCATAAATATGATACATTAGTGCCATATTAATATATACAACAACCTCACATTATACTGCATTTTAAAGATCTAGCCAAAACAGTGAATCAGCAGAGAATGGAGAGGGGAAAACGATGTAAAACTTACCAGGTGATACAAATCCATTCTTGGACAGATAAGTAGACAGTTGTTTTGAAATATTGGTTGGAATAACAATGCATTCTCTCCCAACTCTTACTAGTTCTTCAGTTGCTTTTACTTCCTCCCTCATTCTTTCAACTTCACATTTTACCTCCTTCTGGAATAACGATGAAATATAAGAAAAACAAGAACAAAAAAACTTAGCAAAATTATTTGTCCAATGGCAGTCCAACTACTATTTTGGTTGTAAGGCCATCAACTTATGATGTACACAAGAATTATGCAATTTTGATCACTGATTGATGACCTGAGCGTTCCAGACTGATCAAGATGGTACTGGCACTGCCAGGTGGGCAGTGGTTCAGAAGTGAGGTTCGGCTAATTAGTTTAAATGTGGGATCAATTGTGGGGGGGGGGGAGAGGAGTCGAGGTGGTGATGATGCAGAGAAGAAGGTTGGAATTAGTGTTATATGTGCTGGAGAACAGATGGAAAGGCAACAGGGCAAGGAGGTTGGTAGGAGCAAACAAGGTATTGCACATGGGTGGGGATGTAAGGAGTACTGGCGTGGGAATAATAGGATTGGAAGAGATCAGCAAGCAGGTGGTCAGAGTGGAAAGATGGGATTGATTGATAGTTATGGCATGGGTGGTGATCGAGGAAAATGGTGTGTTGGGTGGGTATATGGGCCACAAACGGGAAGGACTGGGGCAGAGTCGCAGGAATTCAGGGGTGCACTGGACAGAATGATGGGAATAGGTGAGTTGGAGGTGATGCTGTGTACTGCGGGGGACTCAAATGCACATGTGGGAGCAGCGGAGCCAGGTGAAGAGGAATGTGTTAGTAAATTTGGTTGAGGAACGAGAAATACAGAGGGGAAAGAGCTGGTGGAGCTGGTAGTGAGGAATGGGCTGGCCATAGCTGGTTCATTCTTCCAAAAAGTGGGAAAACCATAAGATTACATATAGGAGTAGACAGCATAGAACAGATGGATTTGGTGGTGGTAAGGAAGCGATAGTTGTGGAGGGTTAAATATTGTAAATTGGTGGCGGGAGAGCATGTTACCATCCAGTACAAGCCTGTTGTGTTTGTGGCATGGATGGAGAAAAGGAGAGAGGTTAAGAGCAGGGGTTAAACATCATTTGGTGGGGGAAGTGTAGGGGAAGTGGAGGGAAACATAGTCGTAGAGGACAAGGAGGGGTTCAGGGCTAAGCATGAGCAACTTAACAAAAAAGTGGAAGGTGTGGAAGAGGAATGGAAGAAATACGGAGAGGCGCTATGGGTAAATGCAGAAGTTTTGTGTGGAATGACGTCAGGAAAAGGTTCATCATCAAGGGATAGAAACCAGTTATGGTGGATGGAGGAGGTAATGAAGGCAGTTAGTGAAAAGGTTTGGAAAAGGAGAGAGCTGATCAAAGATAGGGGGAGGCAGCCAGATGCGGGGTTGCTGCACATATATGGGCAGGTGAAGAAAGCAGCAAGGAGAGCTGTGGATAAGGTGAGGAATGATATGGAAGAGGTGTACAACAAGTTGGAAGAGGATGGTGGGAGGAAGATGGTATATAAATTGGCTTGTGACAGGGTAGAGGATGGTAAGGACATGAAAAGGGGGGTAGGGTAATCAAAGATGGTGGAGGGAGGGAGGGAGACGAGTGACAGAGAGGGGGGCAATATTGAAAGTGTGGGAAGGATATTTCAAAGGGCTGTTTAACCGGGAAGGAAGCAATGGCGATCTGGAGCAACCATGTTATGTAGAGGGGAAAGTGGAGTTGGTGGTGATCACAGACGAGGAAATGCGAACTGCATTGAAGAGAATGAAGAAGGGAAGAGCGCCAGGCATTGAGGTGTGTGCAGAGATGATAATTTCAGTGGAAGAAATTGTTGAATATATGTATGAGAGGGTTCAATTCCAGAGGAGTGGAAGACAGGGTTAATTGTGCTGATATGGAAGGGGAAGGGTGATGTCCAAGATCCGGGTAAGTACAGGGGTACTACATTCCTAAGTAATTTAATGAAGGTGCTGGAGAGGATTCTGGATTGGAGGATAAGGAACAGTGTGGAGATGGAGAATGGAGAAGAGCAGCAGAAGTTTAGAAAGGGTAGGGGATGACTGAGACAGCTGGTGGAGAAGAGGTTGGAGGTGCAAGGTGAGATGGCATTGGGATTTGTGGACCTGGAGAAGGCCTACGGCACTGTCCCAACAGAGATGGTGATGGCGACACCAAGATGGATGCGAGTGCCAGAAGCAGAAGCAGAAGTTAGGTTGGTGGAAGAGATGTACAAGGGAACGAAGGGAAGAGTTTTGGTTGGTCCTGGAATGTTTGAGGAGTTCAGCATGAACATCAGTTTGTGGCAAGGAAGAGCTCTTTTCCCAATCATGTTTATCATGGTGATTGAGCTGATAAGCAGGAAGGTGAGCTTGAGGGGTCGTATGGGGAGGATGCTGTATGCGGACAATCTGGCTGTTGTGGTGGAGAGTGAGCGGAAGATGCAGGAAGTAGTGGGGGGGGGGGGGTGAAACGAAGCATTTGGGAGGCATGGGCTGAAGATGAGTGTGGAAAAGACTGAAGTGATGCGGGTTGGGCAGCAGAGAAAATAAATGAATGTCAGGTTAGAGAGGAAAGAGATCAGACAAGGAAATAAGTTTGAGTATCTGAGAGGAACAGGGACCAGGGATCGCAAGTCTGAGGCAGTGGGGTGGAGAAGGATTCAGTTGGGTGCAAATGCTTGCGAGGAGGGTGGAGGGAATAATGGCAGACAGAAAGATATCAAGAAAATTGAAAAGGAAGGTTCTGATGTCATGTGTAATGCCGGCCTACCTTTATGGTCTGGAGATGGTGGCACTAACCGACAACAGAGGCTGCAGGTTTGAGAGAACAACTGGGTTAGGAGGATTGCATGAGTGAAGAGGGTGGATAGAGGGAGGATGGATTAACGAAGGGAGGAGATTGATGTGCAGATGAGTTTGACAGGGAGACTCGTGAAATGCCGGCTGAGATTGGCTGGACACGGTGCTGATGGGGGAAGACAGAATGGCAAACAGAGCGGATAGGTTGAGGGAGCAAGGTAGGAGGAAAAGAGGCAGATGGTTGAGATGGGAGGATTGTGTGAGGAGGGATATCCATAAGGTGGGAGTGATTGGAAAGTGGAGGGAGTTGGCTGAGGACAGAGGGATGTGATGGAGTGTCATGGTCAAGGCAGGGCAAAAGCTTGGTTCCATCGGATCTCACCCCTTATAAAGGGAAAAGGAGGAGAAGAAGAAGATCCCACCCCCTGACCCATCCTTCCCTTTCACTTCTGAGGGGAGTCGAAAAGTTTTTGCGTCACCATGAAGGAATGGCTCAGCACATGTAAAACTCAGCAAAGACATTAGTCCATTTACTTGTAGTTTCCAGCCACTGTCACACATTTCTACAGTGATACAATTGGAATAGAAGTCGTGTGTTTTTGTTCTGAAAATTTTAGAAAAAGGAGAAATATTTTTAACTCCTCTCCCCTCCCATAACCTCCCACAACCCCTCAATGCATCTACTCCAATACCTCCCCACTCCTGTACCTTCCAATCCATACTCCAGCTTGCTGTCTTTCTCAATTTCAGTTTTCTAAACTTAACTCTCTTCCTTATGCATACTTCATAATTAGATGGCCCTTTAAGCAAACAATTTGGCATGATTATTTTTAAGACTGCTTCAGTAATTTAGGCAAATACACCGATCAATGTCATCGAGGAGTTGAAGCTTATATTCTATCTATGGTCAAGCTCACAAAGGCAAAACACAGAAAAAAAAACTAGAACGGCACTTGGTTGAACACATACCTCCACCATATATAGACATACCTTTATGTGTTGCACTTGAGAGAGAAGGTTGCGAATAAAGGAACTAGGACTTGTATCTATGAACATAGTGAAAATAATATGAATATCTACAATATCAAGAATGTTTCTGAAATATTTTTTGAAAATCAATCACATCATAACATGCAAACAATCGCTGAAAGTGAAAAAAACAAATGCATTTCACAATTATACAATTGTAGAATAATGCTATAAATTACAGTGAAGTATTCCTAAGCGATTATACAATTTACTGCAGTAGGCAGCTCTACTGCAGGGTGGTTACAGAACCATCAAAAGCCTGCCTCAAACAGTCAATTTTCATCATCACATGTGCCTGCCCATCAGTTACACTTTTCAAGAAGTAAATCCATCAATCATAATTATATTAACGATGATTATAATGTATTTATTTTCTTCAATGTCCAATGCTTATATAGTGGTGATTATGAAAGCATTTCATGAAAGTCAAGTATATTCATTTATGTGAGAATTAAAATAATTAAATCCCACATTTAAAAAAAACTCTAAGATCACAGCAATTTTCACTGTTGAATGTTTCAGGGAAAAGGAATGGCCAGCCATCTTTCTTTGGTCAAAACTCATGCTCGACAATGGAAGAGTAGATTCCATTCCATTGGGACCATCATCTGTACAGAGCATTAGTGCTACCAAAGCAGTCTCCTTGACTATTGGTTACAATCTTGGACGGGTCGCCACTCCGACACAGGATACTCGAATGGCTCAATCATCCCAGCAAGCTGGTACTCATTTTGCCAACCTCAGAAAGAAGACGGGCTGAGTCAACCCCACCTGGTATAAATTCAACGGCTGAGCGGGATTTGAATTCAGGACCTTAGGATCCAAAGCCCGCCACCCTAACCATTAAGCCAGCACCAGGCATAAGAGAATATTCTGCATCAATAATTACAGACAGTGCAATTTCTGATGCATTATTATTATAGTTTTCAGTTTTTTTTAAGCATGATGCTTTTTAGATATAGCTTCACATATTAGACCTATTATTCATTAATACAATGCTCATACTGATTGTATTATTGAACAAGATAGTTCAAAGAACACAATACCCCACGCAATGTTTCAGAATACATTGAAATAAAATAATGAATTTAAAGGTCGTTGCATCATTTTAAAGATTATTGCTTCAAATGAAATAAAATAATGATTTAAAGGTTGTTTTAAAAAAAAAAATTCCAGAAGTTTAGCACGAATGAAAGTCTTATACACCACCTTATTTAACACATCCAAGTATAGATATCTCCCACTTAACGAAAGTTTGAATAGTGAATGTTTGCTCCAACAAATGGTTTCAATTTGGGGATATTCGTCGCTTAATAAAGGTCTTCATTCACTATAACGAAGGAGCTGTCCGCACAACACAGTGTCAGGTGATTACGCAATGGTCACTTCCATGGCAATATCACGTTTTTCCCACCAATTCACTATTTAATGGGATGAATAACTTTTCAGAAACCCTGCAAATAATTATCTTTTCAGAATGAAAAGGTTAAAAATAACCATCTCCTCCACCACCTCCCGCCACCTTCTTGTACGGAAACTTGGACTCAAGATTGTTTTGGTGTTACAACTAAATTAATCTTATTATTGTGATACTGTTTTTATTATGAGGTAAATAATATTATAATGTCATTTGCAACAAAAAAACCAAGCATATGGCTTTGCTCGTAGACTGAAAAATGAGTGTTTAGAAAATAAGTATAATCTTCCCATTACAAATAATGGAAAACGAGCTCCCACATAACGAAGTTCGCTATACGAATGGTTATAAAAAAGATAGGTAACCATTTTGTTAAGCAGGGGATACCTGCACTGCAAAACTGGAGGTTCTTGGAAGTATTCAGAAGGCGATTTGTGTTCAAGTATATGATTCAATTTAAATGAAATAAAGATTGTAAAGGTCATATTGAAAAATTAATTCTGGAAGTTTACGGCCGTTGATGCAGTGGCTATTACACCACCTTATCTAACGTGTTTCATTAGTTCATTGTGACTGTTGTATATGTCCTTTATGATGTCCTTAAAAACAGCAAGTTTCCTGTTTGGAATGCTTTACAATTTTGTTTGACTGCCAGAGACATGCAGATAGAGTACAAAATATATATTTCACTCCTCTCTGCACATGTGCGATCGAGACAAATTCAGAGACAAAGTACCGTTAAATGGCAGGTTTGCTTTCAGATGCATGTTCCGATTTGTGTTCCAAATATAAAATTCAATTTCAATCAAGTTGTTCCTCGATCATAAACTGACGTTTGTGGATGGATGGAGAGATGGACAGACATGAACCAATTGCTTAACCTCACTTTTTGCTTCAGGTGCGTGGGGTAATAATAGAGGAGCTCACACTCTTACAAACAGTTTTAAATCTAATAGTGCCTTGAACATGTGTATCATGCATTGAGAAGAAAAAAAATAAACATACATGACAAACAGCCATCAACTACAATATGGAGATAGCTCAACAGGAAAATTGATCACCTAATAAGCTGACGAAATTTGAGCAGAGTTTAATCCCATTAAAGTAAGGTTAGTTTTGCTTTTTTTTTTGTTTGTTTTTTTTTTTTTTTTTTTTTTTTTTTTTTTTTTTGTATACCTTGGTCGAGGCTCGTATGAGAGCTAACACACAACTCACAGCAAGGAGGCATGAGACAAGAGGGGCGGGAGTGGAAGGGACAAAACATTGGGGAACAGACACAGGTGAACTGTGGAAGGGAGAGGGATGGGGATGGGACGGGGAACATGGCGAGGGGAAGATGGACATTAAAGGGACTTTCAGGAAGGAAAGCAGGAGAATTGAAGGAAGTGGGCTTGGGTGGATTATCGGGGGTAGAAAAGATCGAGGATTTGGATGGGGGAAGATAAGAGGTGGTGGTGAACAGCTGTTTTGAAAGCCGGAAGGGAAGAATGGGAAAGAATAGAGTGAGGAAGTTTATTCCAAAGGCGGGAAAAAAGAGGAATGAAAGAGTGAAGATGAGCAGTGATTCGTGATTTTGGTAGTTTTACCAGAAGGGGGTTGTTGGCGGACCTTGAGCGCCCTGTGGAAATGTGGTTGGGACAAATCACAGAGAGAGCAGGGGGGGCAAGGCTGGAGAGGAGTCGGTAGAAGACAGAAAGACCACCGACCAACCTGCGGTGATTGAGTGAGAGGCCCAAAGACTCAGCTTCATTGCGGGAGATGCCAATGATCTTAAAAGCCCTGGTTTCGACAGCGTGAAGTCGAGAAAGGTGGGAGGCAGGAGCACCAGCCCAGAGGGGAGAGCAGTACTCCATCAGGCTACGGACAAAAGCTTTGTAAGTGGTCAGGAGCTCAAGAGGGCCGAGGAAGGACTTTGCACGACGGAGGATTCCCAGTCGGCGACTGGCTTTTGAGGCAAGGTTGGAAATGTGACTTTCCCAGGAAAGGTCATGGCAGATAGTGAGACCCAGAAGCTTGAAAGAAAAGACTTCTTCCAGAGGATTGTTGAGAAAGTGGATGGGGGGTTTTGTAAACGGTCCTTTCGAAGAGACATAGTGAGAGTGTGAGATTTGTCTGGATTGAAAGACATGTTCCACGTGTTGGACCAGTTTGTGATTTTATCCAGATCTGCAGTGAGCGAAGAAGCTGCTGCTTGCCGGTCTGAGGGATGACAGATGGTACGGCAGAGGGTTGAGTCATCGGCAAAGAGAAATAGAGGATTTTCCAGAGAGTCCGAGAGATCATTGATGAAAACCAGAAAAAGAACAGGGCCCAGAACGCTACCTTGAGGAACTCCAGCCTGCACAGGAAGAGGGGATGAAAGAACTCCATTTAGGGCCACACGTTGACTGCGACAGGAGAGGAAGTCTGCGAGCCATGAGTGGAGATGGCCTTGAATACCATGGGCAGAGAGTTTGGTGAGTAGGGCAGGGTGCCAGACTGTGTCAAAAGCACGTGATATGTCCAGGGATACGGCTCGGATTTCCTGTCTGGCATTGAGGACCTCCATCCATTGATGGGAGAGCAGTAGCAGCATATCTAGGGTAGAGTGACCTGGTCTGAAACCAAATTGATGATTGGAAATCAAGCCATTGGAGAAGAGGAAGGATTTCATGTCTGAAGCGATGATGGATTCCATAACCTTGCTGATGATTGGGAGAAGGCTGATTGGTCTATAGTTACAGGGATCTGTTTTTGCACCTTTTTATGCAGGGCAGTGATGTTAGCAGATTTCCAAGCACATGGCAGATGACCTTGGGAAAATGAGAGGGTGAATAGAACAGAGAGAGGGTGAGCAAGAGCAGAAGAGCAGGCTTTGAGGACACGTGGGCTGATGCCGTCTGGACCGGTTGCAGAATCTGACTCGAGGTTTGAAAGCAAGCTCTCCACCTTGTCAGGAGAAAAGGATACAGAGTCCAGGGACAGTTGGGTGCGACTGGGTAGAGTGGGTAGAGATAGTGATGGGTTTGGGACACAAGATTTAGCTGCAAACACCGAGTTTAGACATTCAGCTTTATCACGTGTGGAATCAGCAGTGCGGCCATTTGAGGTAAGGGAGGGGATGGAGGGGGAACATACACCAGAAACAGATTTGATTAAACGCCACCAGGATTTTGAGGAGGGAGAGAGGTTTGAGAGTTCAGACTTGAGATGAGAAAGATGTTGTTTTCTGGCTCTCCTGAGGGTAGCTACACACTTGTTCCGAGCTTTGTGGAAAGAACTGAGATTGCCCTCAGTTGGGTTTGCTTTCCATGAGGCAAAGGCAAGTTGTTTCAGGACAACTGCCTCGCCACAAGCTTCAGTAAACCAAGGGCGGGAGGAAGGGTAAGACAACTGAACACGAGAGGGGATAAATCTGTGCATGAGGGAGAGCAAGTTTCTTTGGAAGAATTCCCAGGATGAGTTGATGTTTGAGAAAGTAGTGATAGGAGACCAGTCTGTAAGTTTGATGGCTGCTCGGAGACCCTGCCAGTCGGCTTGAGTGAAATGCCAGACTCGACGGCGGTGAGGTGGTTCTCTGATAACAGCCAGAGAGATGTCCACTTTAATAAGGACGTGGTCAGAAGAACCAATTGGAGCGAAGGAAGAGCAGCAGATATTGTCAGGGAAATTTGTCAAAATCAGATCCAGAAGAGATGGAGTACCATTGGTTGAGATCCGGGTCGGGAAGTTGACCGATTGAGTCAGTCCCAATGAGTCACAGAAAGCTTTTGCTGATGTCCCATGGCAGGTGAGAGAGGTACCCACACCTAGCCAACTGGCGTGATGACAATTGAAGTCGCCGCATAAGAGGAAGAGAGAGTTTGGATGAGAAGATAGAAGATGGTCCATGTTTTCGGAGAGTGAGGTGTAGATGGAGTCATCACTGTTCGGTGGACGGTACAGTACACATATAAACATGAGGTGGGAGTGGAGGGGAAGCCGAAGCCAGAGGTATTCCTGGGGGTGTGGGGGAGTGAGAGCAGTGCAGGGAGAGTGAGGAATAGAGTCTTTGATGAAGAGAGCAACACCTCCACCAGGACGAGGCTCAGGTCTGTCATACCGTAAGAGGGAGTAACCAGGGAGAGATACTTGGGAGTCAGACACGTCTTGGGAGAGGAAAGTTTCTGTTAGGCAGATAATGTCTGGTTTGTCAGTGGCAACCTGCATGGAAAGATCTGAAAGGTTTGAGCGAAGGCCCCGGATATTTGAGGTCCACACTTTTAATGAAGAGGTAGGGGAGGAGGCTTTTGGTGCAGGAGGTGGAGGGGGCGGGGGAGGGTCGGACGAGGGACGAGGGGGAGGTAAGGAGGGTTGCTGAAGGAGTGTGGGGTATTGCAGAATAGCGAGGGGAGGGGGCCGAATGAGGAGGAGAAAAGGCTCTGTGGTGCTGTGAGAGAGGGGGGACAAGAGACAAGGAAGATGGCAGTTGAGGATTTGAGGAGGTGGAGTGAAGAGATGGAGGTGAGAGGGCAGTGGAGGGAGGCAGGTTGGTGGATGAGAGGGGGGCAACTTAGAGAAGGAAGAGTGAGGGGGATGAAAGGTGGGAGAAAGGTGAGGGGGAATTTTTGAAAGAGGTGAGAGGGAGGCTTGGAGGGAGAAGAGTGGGATGGTTGCTTTGAGAGTGAGAGTGAGGGGTGAGGGGGGTGAGTTGGCACTGAAATTGGAAAAAAGAATGGTTGATGGAAAGCGAGCATCCATGGCAAACTGTGGTTTTTAAAAGTTTTAGGTCAGAGATACGATTTAACACAATTCTTGATGGATGCAATGAAGGCGAATTCAGAGCATGGAGAGAAGAAGCGCTGTAATAGTTGGATTTTTTAGGCAAGGAATGAAGGAGAGGTCGAAATGAGAGCAGTCTGTTAAAATAGCAGAAGAGTAGTGCATTGTGAAACAGTAAAGAGTACCACATGTGTGAGAGAGGAAGATGAAGCATTATAAGATCGTTTTTGTTGTTAATATTAATGTATGAGAGAGTTCAACAGATTAGGTCATGGAAGTGTAAAAAAAAAAAAAAGAAATCGAGGAAGACGAGGAGGAAGTTAAGAGGAAGAAGTAGCAGAATCGGGAGAAGGTTGTTGTTGTTGTTGTTGGGTTTTTTTTTTTTTTTTTTTTTTTTTTTTTTTGAGATAAGAAAGAGATTAGTTGGGAGAATGGGGGATATTTGGAAAGTGGGGAGGATGAAAATTGAAGGTAATGGGGAGGATAGAAATTGAAGGTAATGGGGAGAAAAAACAAACAAACAAAAAAAAAAAACGATCGAACACCAAGTGGAACCGGTAGGCTTCAAGCCTAGGACTAGGCCTCAAACACCAGGTGAGAACGTCGACATAAATACTCACAAAATAGCACGATTTTTGAAACAAAACCGAACTAGGAACACACATTAACATGTAGGTGAGAAAATTAAACAGTTAAAACGGGACAAATAACAACCGGAACTTAACTTTGAGAATGTCAGCAGGGAGCCCCGAAGGAGACCTCTTGCCGCTCAAAACCGGAACCGGAAGCTTTAAATAAATAAAGTGTCACTGCACCTCAAATTTCAACAACATAAACAAAAACAAGAAAGACGTCATGCAGAACAGGATACTTGTGAAATCTCGATAACAAATTTTACATTAAAAATAATTGGTGGTTGAATTAAATGACCAACTTGAAGGGCACTCGGTGGAGCACATACCTCCACCATGCAATGCCTGATCCATGAGAACATATCGGGCCCAATAAATTTTTGAAATATCACTCTGTATATCGTTTTTGGTCCTATCTCTCAATGGTGAAGAATAACTTAAAAAATTATCATATCCGGATCTGGATTCGGATCATCACCAAAACTGAATAAATTCTTTCTTGTCACACACCCAACATGTCCACAACTTTTTGAGATATCGTGCTATATATTGTTTTTGGCCCCATCTCTCAATGGTGAAGAATCACTCAAAAAATTCTCGTAGCCGGATCCGGATCCAGATCTTCACCAAAATCTAATCAGTTGGTCCTCGTCACACACCCAACCTGTCCACAAAATTTCATCCGAATCCATCTAAAACCTTTTGAGATATCTGCACACAGACAGACAAACAGACAAATAAACCAATGTCACCCCCAGGGTGACCAGTATCTTGCCAAAATGTGAACATGAGTGACTTATTTATTCGATTAAAGTTACTCAAAAAATAAGGGTTTCGTCGACCTTGATGCTTGACCTTTTTGTGACCTTGACCTTTATATTGTTGCGGTTGAAGAAATTTGCAAACCACCATTCAGGTCCCATAGGTGAGATATCTCTGTAATTACATGTGTAGTTAGCCCAAACCCGTTGTTTAGAGGGAATAAATGTGATTCATTCGGGCTGCGACCCTTTGAGATAGCCGTTTTTCTGTTCTATCTTTATTTTGAACCAACCACGAACCAACCGCCATCACACAACAACCACCAACCACAACGCCGCTTCACAACAACAACAACGCCAACAGCCACAATCTTTACCTTCACAACTCGCTCCCGCAAACATCGCATCACCGCCATTCCAAACGGCACCATGGCCATAAACCACCACCATAAACCCTCCACCACCTTCACCTCTCTCCTTCTGCGGCCATTCCCGCACCACCTGGGAGCACCGAGCGTCAGGCTGTCCTGGGCTCGTATGGGACGCGCGCCGAGCCGCGAGTGCAAAATGTGGCCTTTCCGAGGAGAATTCGGATCAGGAATGCTACACGCCCACTTCTGATCCGTCCAATCAGCAAGCGCGGGGCAGTTTGGCCCCGCCTCCAGGCGCGTCGGTGTAGAATCGAGATATGCAAATTCTAGGATCAAGGGAGATTCACGCCCCATTTTCCTCCGTCCAATGGGCGAACGTGGCTCCACCCCCAAGCTCGTTCTGATGCAGAAATTTGCATATTGGTTCTCCTGCCGGCCTATAAAGCGCCGAGCGCGGGGCGAATTTGTGGAGAGTAGAGTCGGTTTGGGCAGAGTCGGTTTGAGTCGAGTCGGTTTGGGTCGAGTCGGTCTCGGCAGAGTCGGCCTCAGAAGAGCGGAGAGTGTTTTGGGCAGAGTCAGGTTGGAGCGCGGAGTGGAGTCGGGAGACGAGGGCGTACAGGTGGTTTGCTGCAGTCGGCTGAGGAGAATTGGGGAAGAGACCGAGGAGCTCGGGTCCGAGGCAAGGAAGACGGCGGTCGGCAACGAGGTCGCGGTGGAATCGCTAGTCAGGGGACCCAAGCAAGCCAGCTATCCTCTTTCCCCAGAGCATCAACAATTCCCCCCCCCCTTTTCCCCCACGCTGAGATAGTGTGAAAAGGGGGCCCCGTTCCCACCCCACTCCAATCAGTGCCAAGGAAACCCGTGAAGGAGCACGAAGTCGGGGCACCGCCGCGCTGCCACATTTGCGGCTCATCACAAAGACACGGGTAGGATCCACCCAGTCTCGCGGACCTGACCGCTCCTTCAGGTCCCACGCAAATATAGGCCCACAGGCCCCGTCTGCCCCCTTGTCTTTGAGGGTGGCCCTTTTCTTTTGTTTCTGTGTAAACGTGTGTGTGTGGCGCCAGTCTGGTGAAGTAAAACTGTTAAGTGTTGCCGTGTGTCGGTCTTATTCGGTAGTATCTCTGCGTCATTGTTTCTTTTGTTACATCTGCTTTTTGTGCATAATTGTTTTAATTGTATATGTGTGCTTTCCGTGTGCCGCGGAATAAATGTGCATCATGTTGAACTGTTTTCCCGTTGGGCTTCGTCTTTTCTTTAATTGAATCTCTATCTTGTTTCACGTAAAGGGTTGGCAGTGGGCTTAATACGCCCGATAATTGATCAGAACCGTCGAGGCCGACGATAACACCGCTCGGTTATCCCGATAGTACGGAACGGGTCGCTTAAGCGGCCCGTGTCCGGGGTCAACCTGCGGCGAGGTGCGATCGCCCGGTCTGCCCTCCGCGTGGGTACTTAGGTAGGTCGAGTTTGGTGAACAACCCTATCCCATGCGGGTGGCCGATTGGCATAATCGTGGTGAGGCCGAAAGGCTCACCCGTGACTAGCTCCCGGCGTTAGTCCGAGAGGGTCACAACAGAATTGTCCGTCCGGTGGGCGACGTGCCGCGATTCGAGTCACGTGGCCGTTCGCACGCCGGCAGGTGCGAATTCGCAACACTGGTGTCAGGTCATGGGACACAAACCCATCCCCCTCCTCGCGGCACTGGTGTCGGAGAGCGGGAAAACGGGCTCTCCTGTCTCCAGCTAAATTCACGGGGAATCGGTCCAGGGGTGAGAGGAGCGACCCCCGATTCCCTCCAAATTAACCCGTGACGAGAAATAAGATGGCGTCTCAAGGCAAGCGGGAGCCGGGGGTGTTAGAAATGGACTTAGAATGTGTAGAATCCATGGCCCAGGATGAGAACCCCGAGCAGGAAATGCTGGTTGTACAGGACGAACTTTCCCCCAACTGAACCCAGAGTTCGAAATGGGCGCAGTGGCTGGGGTGGCGGACGAACGGCCCCCACGTGCGAATTCGCCCACGGATCGGACGATGGAAATGTTTGAGGCATTGATGAGAAAAATGGATGGGAATACGCAACAAATGCACGAAATGAAAACGAAAATGGATACGAATACGCAACAAATGAAAAACGAAATAAAAGGCATGAACGAAAAAATGGAAACAAACATGAAGGAAGAAATGAGAGAACTGTGGGGTGAGACGCAGAACATGGGCCGAAGCCTGCAGGCGGGCATGAAGGCAATAATAGGGGAGTGCGTAATGGCGATGCCACGTGTGGGAGCGAACGAGCTGGGAAGGGGTGCAACGGCTGTCAGGCCCGCGGTGGAGGCGGGTGAGGACAAAGTAATTCGGGAGACGTGTTGGGCGAGGGTCGTGACAGAAGAAGTGACGGTGACCGAGAGAGATAAACTAAGTGGGGAGACCGAAACGTGTGAGACGAGACACGAGGTGATGACGGAAAGGAGGAAAGAAATAATAGTTGAGACAAGGGAGATAACAAGGGAAGAGGTGACTGAGTTGGCAGAGCGACGGGAGATAGAGTGAATTGGACGGGGTGGAAGAAACTAAAGACGCACACACACACACACACACACACACACACAGAGGTAGTGGAGGACAATGGGGGTGAGCTGGCGGACTGGGTGGAGACCCAGTGCGAGCAGTTGGATAGCCTCCTCCAGGAACGGAGGGAGCCGCTATGCTCCCTTGAAGCGAGTCACGACCAGGTGGGTTCGGTCGTGCTTTGCGAGGTCGAGGGGAGGAGTGCTGTGGACAGGTGCACGGAGAGCTTGGGGGTATAGAGGCCCCGGATACCCTTGTGGGGACACGAATCCCCAGTGTGGTTGTCCCAGTGTGTATGGTGCAAGGTGTGAGTGTGTCCCCGTGTGTGAGTGGTGTGGTGGCGAGTGTGCCGGAGTGCGTGCTTCCCAGCACGCCGTGTGTAAGTGAGACACCGTGGGCGAGTGCCCCCGCGTGTGTGAGTAGAGCCGCGTGTGCGCCAGAAACGGCACGCGTGTGCGAGGCACGGTGTGTGAGGGAAATGGCACGAGTGATTGAGCGGCCGAGTGTGAGAGAGACAGCGTGTGCAAGGTCGCTGTGTGTGAGGGAGATGTCGGTCGGCATGCGTGAGCATGCAGCTGCGTCTCCCAGTGTGAATGTGAATGTAATGGAGTGGTGTGTGAGCGTCGTAACACGCAGGTGTGCGTGGGTCGAATGGCGACGACAATTGAGAGACAAAGGCCGAAGAGCGGCCGTAGATGTTTTGAGCACCGTGCCGGGTTCACCCAGCAGCGAGCGCGAGGTCCGTGCTGTGCAACGCACAAAGCCGCCACGTGCTCGCTTGCGGGAGTGAAGTCCCGGTCCGGAAACGCACGCGGTGGATTTTCCGATCCCGCGGATGGACAAAGTTTAGGCAGGATTTGGGGTTTGGACCGGACGGGTTCTCCACGCAGGCGTATGTTAATCTCCAACGGGCAGAGCATATGTGTTCGCGTGGGGAACCCCTCGAGATGTGAGGCTTGTGTTTTTTTTATGCGCAGTGTGACGTCATGGCTGCGTGTATGGTTGGAATCCGGCAGGAGGGTGAATCCCTGCCGGATGGTACCGTCCAAGAGGGACGAGGGACGCGAACAGCTGCCATGACGTCACACCAAAGGTGTGCGGCTGTGAATTGCCACGCTGGTGCAAAGGTTGCGAGTTGCCGCGCTGGTGCTGCGCATGTGGAAAAAAAAAAAGCAAGCCTCGCTTTCGGGTGAACAGGATTCCCTGGGCAAGGGGTGGAAGACCCCCTTGGCCTGGGCACAGGATGACACTAGTTAGGGGGAAGGGTTAGTTTAGTTAGACAGGCTCCATGGGGCAGGGGTAAGTCCTCATGGGGCCCGTGGAATGGATTAGGTAGAGGGATTTTAGCCAGATTTAGGTTGGGGAATGGATTTTTTTTTTGATTTAGAAGACAGTGACTGACTTGTGAGTGTGTAGAGGGGACGTAGTTTCGCTACGTAGTGTTAAATGGAACGTGCTACTCGTATAAAGGACGACGTGGGAGCACGAGTTAGGGGATGTAGTTAACAGGATGGCAGAGTTCAGCAGTGTGTGTTGTAGAGTTGGTGAGAGAAGTGAAAGCATGTGCTTTGTGAGTGAGTGAGGCCAGCGGGTCTGTGTGAGTGGAGTAAATGGGGAATGCATGGTGCAATGAGTGATTGGGGAGAGGAGTGACTCCCGCCCAAGGGACCCCGGGGTCAGTGTAGAGTGGGTTAGGGGGTTAGTCAAATTGACAAAATGGAGGTCGTTTTGTTGTTGGTGCGAAAGTAGGCTCGATACCCATTTGGAGGGGTGCAGGAGCCCTGTTGACGGGCTGGGAGCGTGGCTGCGAAAGGTGAGTATCGCCGAGTGGGTACCCCGGGCACCAGGCTAGTCGGCCGTGGTAGGCCAAGGGCCCATGGGGGGCCGGGATAGCGTAGTGGGCACGGGTGCGTCCGCTTGGTGCGGGGGCCCGGGGCGCCATTAGCCGCGTGGGCAGTGTTGTGGGCACGGGTGACCCTTGGAAAGGGGCCCGGGAAGCCAGCCTGCCACGTGTCCGTTTCAGGGTATGCACATTGCAGCCATGGGGGGCACTCCCCGGTGTTTAGGGAGCTGGTAGGCTCGGAGGCAGTGTAGTGCCCGGGGGTGCCAGCGTCGGAGAATCGGCAGAGGATCGTGCCTGCCAAGGGGAGCCACGCGTCCCAGCCATGAGACCGTGTGAGGGCACGGAGAGAAAATTGGGGGGTGAGGCCCGAAATTGTTAGGACACCAACACAGGCGACGGGAATCTAGGTTTTTAGAACCAATAGCTTAAGTGAGAGGTGCTTGTTGAAAGCCCCGGGGTAGTTTAAAGGTAAATGGATAGGGTAGATTAGGAAGTGTACCCCTCTGCACCATCCATCCCTTCGCTCTCGTTGTGGGCTGCTGGACCCACTTTGGGTTAAGATTGCTGAAGTCTGGGGAGGCCATCTTGAGGCTAGAGTTGGGCCTCGATGCAGGATGCGAGCTCTCCCTTATTCCCCTCCGGGAAGGGAATGTAGGGGTTGGGAGTAGGCTAGTAGACGATAGGTTAGCTGAACAAGGACGATAAAGGGGGTTAGGGGACGAATTATAGTGGGAGAAAGGAAAAAAAAAAAAAAGATTAATTAATTAATTGGGGCAAAATTGGTTTTGGACAAATTAAGGGAGTGGGTATGGACAGTGACAGGCAAAGGCGATAGGTTGGGAGGGAGACCGTAGGGTAGGTCCGAGCCCGCCTTCCGAGTGGCCAGCACCACCGCACTCCCTCCACTAACCTCCACTGCAAGGGAAAGGCCGGCCCACTTCATCGGCAGCTGTTGTTTTGCTGCAAGGCCTGTGCCGGCTGGATCGCCTGCAGCTGCTGTGCTTCAAGGTCTGTGCCGGCCTCTTCATCTGCTGGCTGTGTTACTTCAAGGCCTGTGCCGGCCAGATCGTCTGCCGGCTGTGTTTGCCTGTAGCGGCCTTGTTCTGCCGGCTTTGTTTGCCTGCTGCCTTTGCCATGCCATGCCCACTGCCCCTGTTCACCAGCCCCCGTTCAATTTTGCTTTGCCCCCCCCCCCCCTGTTCATTGCCATGTGCGCCAGGATCAGAAAGCAACAGTTTGCAAGATGCAAGAACTGCCCTGTTGGCAGCTACAACACGGGCCTGCAGTGGCGGCCCGTGCACCGTGTTTGCGTCCATCCATTCATCCATTCATCCATCCATCCGTTGTGTTCATCGCGTGTGCCCCTTGAGCTGGCACGGAGACTGCGTTTGTGCAGCCCGTGCACCGTTTTGTTGCTTGCATCAGTGCCCGTTCAGTGTTCTGCAGGGACTGCCTTGCGGGCAGCCGCACCAGGAGACTGCGTTTGTGCAGCCCATGCACCGTTGTGGTTCACTGGGTTCATTTTAAAAAGGGAAGGCCTTGGACTGCATGTGAGCAGCCGGCCACGTTCCCCGTCACCTGCATTGCTTGAGCCAGAGACTGCATGCGAGCAGCCTGGCTCCCTGCGAACTGCTTTTCTTTTTGCAGAGTCCATTGATCCTGGGCCATGGTTTAGTGTAAAATTTGTAAGTTAAGGTTAAGATGTACTGTACATATGAGTGCGCCCCCGGCATGTCTGTCTTAGCGCCGGCAATTTTATTTAAGTCGTCCGTGTGAGTGGATTTGTTTAGTTAGTTACTCAGCCCTCAGGTTATTTATTTTGGGGACATGAATACCATGAATGTCGCACACAGGGATCCGTAGGTACAACGTACTAGGGGAGAACTACACATGATGGCACACGAAAATTTGACGACTTGGGACGAGTCTGTAAAAAGGGGAGGGGTAGTGTTGCGGTTGAGGAAATTTGCAAACCACTATTCAGGTCCCATAGGTGAGATATCTCTGTAATTACATGTGTAGTTAGCCCAAACCCATTGTTTAGAGGGAATAAATGTGATTCATTCGGGCTGCGACCCTTTGAGATAGCCGTTTTTCTGTTCTCTCTTTATTTTGAACCAACCACGAACCAACCGCCATCACACAACCACCAACCACAACGCCGCTTCACAACAACAACAACGCCAACAGCCACGATCTTTACCTTCACAACTCGCTCCCGCAAACATCGCATCACCGCCATTCCAAACGGCACCATGGCCATAAACCACCACCATAAACCCTCCACCACCTTCACCTCTCTCCTTCTGCTGCCATTCCCGCACCACCTGGGAGCACCGAGCGTCAGGCTGTCCTGGGCTCGTACGGGATGCGCGCCGAGCCGCGAGTGCAAAATGCGGCCTTTCCGAGGAGAATTTGGATTAGGAATTCTACACGCCCACTTCTGATCCGTCCAATCAGCAAGCGCGGGGCGGTTTGGCCCCGCCTCCAGGCGTGTCGGTGTAGAATCGAGATATGCAAATTCTAGAATCAGGGGAGATTCACGCCCCATTTTCCTCCGTCCAATGGGTGAGCGTGGCTCCACCCCCAAGCTCGTTCTGATCCAGAAATTTGCATATTGGTTCTCCTGCCGGCCTATAAAGCGCCGAGCGCGGAGCGAATTTGGGGAGAGTCAGTTTTTTGGTTGGAGAGTAGAGTCGGTTTGGGCAGAGTCGGTCTCGGCAGAGTCGGCCTCAGAAGAGCGGAGAGTGTTTTGGGCAGAGTCGGGTTGGAGCGCGGAGTGGAGTCAGGAGGCGAGGGCGTACAGGTGGTTTGCTGCAGTCGGCTGAGGAGAATTGGGGAAGAGACCGAGGAGCTCGGGTCCGAGGCAAGTAAGACGGCGGTCGGCGACGAGGTCGTGGTAGAATCGCTCGTCACGGGACCCAAGCAAGCCAGCTATCCTCTTTCCCCAGAGCATCAACAATTCCCCCCCCCCTTTGCCCCGCGCTGAGATAGTGCGAAAAGGGGGCCCCGTTCCCACCCCACTCCAAGCAGTGCCAACGAAATTCGCAAAGGAGCATGAAGTCGGGGCACCGCCGCTCTGCCACATTTGCGGCTCATCACAAAGACACGGGTAGGATCCACCCGGTCTCGCGGACCTGACCGCTCTTTCAGGTCCCGCGCAAATATAGGCCCACAGGCCCCGTCTGCCCCCTTGTCTTTGAGGGTGGCCCTTTTCTTTTGTTTCTGTGTAAACGTGCGTGTGTGTGGCGCCAGTCTGGTGAAGTAAAACTGTTAAGTGTTGCCTTGTGTCGGTCTTATTCGGTAGTATCTCTAAGTCATTGTTTCTTTTGTTACATCTGCTTTTTGTGCATAATTGTTTTTATTGTATATGTTTGCTTTCCGTGTGCCGCGGAATAAATGTGCATCATGTTGAACTGTTTTCCCGTTTCGCTTCGTCTTTTCTTTAATTGAATCTCCATCTTGCTTCACGTAAAGGGTTGGTAGTGGGCTTAATACGCCCGATAATTAATCGGAACCGTCGAGGCCGACGATAACAGCGCTCGGTTATCCCGATAGTACGGAACGGGTCGCTTAAGCGGCCCGTGTCCGGGGTTGACCTGCGGCGAGGTGCGATCGCCCGGTCTGCCCTCCGCGTGGGTACTTAGGTAGGTCGAGTTTGGCGAACAAGCCTATCCCATGCGGGTGGACGATTGGCACGATCGTGGTGAGGCCGAAAGGCTCACCCGTGACTAACTCCCGGCGTTAGTCCGAGAGGGTCACGACAGAATTGTCCGTCCGGTGGGCGACATGCCGCGATTCGAGTCACGTGGCCGTTCACACGCCGGCGGGCGCGAATTCACAACAATATTTTCGTATGGTTAATGGTATCTCTCCAGGACCGTTGTACATGAAATAAAGAGATTTTGATGAGAACTGAGGAAATAAAATTTTCATGAAAAATCCGTTTTTTCGTCATGACGTCATCAAATGACGTCATAATGTCTCAAGATTGACATATCTAGAAAGCACTTTCTTGCCAGGAAAGAGCATTACTGATGCAATGTTTGCTTTGAGAATGTTGATGGAGAAGTATAGGGAAGGCCAGAAGGAGTTACATTGTGTGTTTGTGGATTTAGAGAAAGCTTATGATAGGGTGCCAAGAGAGGAGTTGTGGCATTGTATGAGGAAGTCGGGAGTGGTGGAGAAGTATGTGAGGATCGTGCAGGATATGTATGAAGACAGTGTGACAGCGGTGAGGTGTGCGGTAGGAATGACAAACCGGTTTAAGGTAAAAGTGGGATTGCACCAAGGATCGACTCTGAGCCCTTTCCTGTTTGCAATGGTGATGGACAGGTTGATGGATGAGATCAGACTGGAGTCCCCATGGACTATGATGTTCGCGGATGACATCATGATCTGTAGGGAGAGTAGGGACAGGCTGAGGCGAGCCTCGAGCGGTGGAGGTACGCGCTGGAGAGAAGGGGAATGATAGTCAGTCGGAGTAAGACGAGACATGTGCGTAAATGAGAGGGAGGGTGGTGGTATGGTGCGGTTGCAAGGAGTTGAGGTGGGGAAGGTGGATGGGTTTAAATACTTGGGATCAACTGTCCAAAGTAACGGAGAGTGTGGGAGAGAAGTGAAAAAGAGAGTGCAGGCAGGATGGAGTGGGTGGAGAAGAGTTGCAGGAGTGATTTGTGACAGAAGGGTAGCTGCAAGAGTGAAGGGGAAAGTATATAAGACGGTAGTGAGACCAGCTATGTTGTATGGTTTGGAGGCGGTGGCACAAACAAAAAGACAGGAAGCGGAGCTGGAGGTGGCAGAGTTAAAGATGCTGCGATTCTCGTTGGGAGTGACGAGGATGGATAGGATAAGAAATGAGTATATTCGAGGGACAGCGCAGGTAGGACGGTTTGGAGACAAAGTGAGAGAGGCGAGATTGAGATGGTTTGGACACGTGCACAGGAGGGAAGCGGAGTATATCGGGAGAAGGATGTTGAAGATGGAGCCGCCAGGCAGGAGGAGAAGAGGAAGGCCAAAGAAGAGGTTCATGGACACAGTGAGGGCGGACATGCAGGTGGTTGGAGTGTCAATTGAAGATGTGGAGGATAGAGTGAAATGGAGACGGTTGATCCGCTGTGGCGACCCCTAATGGGAGCAAGCCGAAAGAGGAAGAAGCAGAAGAAAAAGAAAGCACTCATTGAGGTGTTCAATTTGAGGTATTACACGATATGGTACCTAAGATTTCAAAATTTGACCTTGGGGTCAAAAACTTTCGACCTCCAGCGCTAACCATGAAGGTCAAGGCTGATCGCCACCAAAAATTAATCAGCTGAGCGCCAGACCATGAATTATATTCCCATGAAGTTTGAAGACGATCCGATCAAAATTACTAAAAAAATTAAGGTTTCGTCAACTCCCCTGATTTGCGACAAAGTGACCTTGACCTTGAAAATTTTATGCACTGAAAGGGACCTCTATTGGACTCTGTGATATGCGAAGTTACAAAAATTTCCAAAGATAACTCTGCTCTGCAGAGTGATCGATACGTGATTACAGACAAAAAAAAAACATACAAGCTGACTAACATATCTTGCAAAAACTTTGTTTTGGCAAGATAACAAACAAACATACAAGAAAAAGACGTCGTGCAAAGCACGATACTTGCAAAATCCGCCTCCCTCTCCAAAGGTTGCCATGGATACATCAAATTGTCCATTTCATTAACATTAAAATTGACAATCTTAATCAAAGCTCAGGTTAATCAGATGAAAATTGACAATTTTTCAGATGAAATTTGATGATTTTAGAAGTTTAACCTTGAGTTGACTTCGACCTTTTGACCTCAAAAATAGTTGCTTTCCCAATTCAGTCATGGATTATGCAAATCCTGTTCAACTCTCAAGTTAATAGGATGTAAATTGACGGTTTTTCTATTTAAAATTGATGATTTTAGAAGTTTGACTTTGAGTTGCCTTTGACCTTGTGACCTCAAAATAGTTGGTTTCTCAATTCAGTGACACAACATGCAATTGTTATTCAAATTTAAAGTCAATCGGATGAAAAATGACGATTTTAGAAATTTGACCTCAGGATGACCTTTGACCTTTGTCCTCAAAATCAAAAGGCTTCTCAGTTGAGAATACCTCTGCAACTTGGTAAAGTTTCGTAAAGATCGGTTTTAATTTGTGACCTGTAAGCGATTGACAGACAGACAGACAAACAGACAGAATAACAAAATCGACTGACAAATTTCCTTGAAAAAGCTTCGATTTTGCAAGTAAAAAACAGACATAAAGGGGTGAAAACATAACCTCCTTCACCTTCACCTCTATGGCAGAGGTAAATATGCAAATCCTGTTCAAATTTCAAGTCAATCAGATGAAAATTGAAAATTTTAGAAGTCAGGCCTATGTTGACCTTTTGACCTCAAGATAATTGGTGGTTGAATTCAATGAGCTAATCTAAAAATCTTTAAATTTCAAGTCAGATTAAAATTGAGCATTTTAGAAATTCCAACCAAGTTGTTGACCTTTGGCCTATGTTGACGTCAAAAATAATTGGTTGCATTCAATGACAAAATATGCAAATCCTCTAAAAATTTCAAATCAATCAGATGAAAATTGACAATTTTAGGAATTTGGCCAATGTGGACCTCAAAATAATTGGTGATTGAATTCAGTATCCTGATATTTAAATCTTCTTCAAATTTCGAATATAATTTGACCTAAGTTGTTGACCTTTGGCCTATTTGATGTTTTGACCTCAAAATCAATAGGCTTCTTGCTTATGCACAACTCTTCCATTTTGTGAAGTTTTGTGAAGGACGGTTTAAAATTATGACCTGTAAGTAATTGACATACAAACAGACAGACAAAATAACACGTGACCAACAAATATATTTTAAAATCCTCGATATAGCATGATATCTCAAAAGGTTGTGGATGGATTCGGACAAAACTTGGTCGACAGGTTGGGTGTCGATTGGATTTTGGTGAAGATCTGAATCCTAATCGGAGAGTTTTTTTTTATTTCTCAGCAATTCTTCACCATTGAGAGATTGGACCAAAAACGATATATAGCACGATATCTCAAAAAGTTGTGAACAGATTTGGATGAATTGGTTAGGTGAAAAGAACAAACCAATTATATTGTTACGAATTTGGAATTCGATTGCACACAACATACAGGTAAGGTTCCTTTAGTCAGCTATGTCAATAAGTGCTTGTTCCTAAGATAGCTCACCTTCCATTGTTTAAATGTTCAGAAATCGATTGGATGCGCTGCGGATCGATTTAAGAGTTAGGGAACGAACAATGGAGACATCCCTCCCCCTCTTCTGCGAAGAGGAAGAACCCTGCCGTCCCGTGACTCATGATGTCAACAACTCCCTCCCACCCGTGGCTGAGCGGGGGATGGAGCACGAGAGCATGAGTCACGCCAGGAGCGGGGGGAGGGTGGAAGAGGATAAGGAAGAGATTTTTTCTTTGTTCATGTTTGGACAGAGTTGGAGAAGGGAGTAGAGAGTAGTCGTTCAGCAGACCGTCGGGTCCTGCTTGGCTTGTATGAGGGTTGAGGCCTGCGGAAGCTTTTTGCTTCGGCTGGCTCAGTGAGCTTCGGCAGCGCCTGGCTCGGGAGGAGACTTTTTGGAGGCTCTTTGCTTTCACGGTTCCGTGAGCTTCGGCTTCTGCTTGGCTCGGGAGAGCTTTTTGCTTCAAGCTGCCCTGTTTGGAAGGAAGTTAAGCCGGTCGCTCGGATCGAGCTGCGAGTGGTGGCTTCTTCTTTTTGGTTCATGGAGATCTTTGTTCTCCATTTTGGTTCCCGGCTTGGTGTGACTCATCGACCTCTTCGTGGAGGTGGTTCCTCGGGAAAGCGACGCATCGACGGGAAGGTTCAGCACCTCGTCTCACCAGCACGTGTTGAGAAGCGCGGGAGGTGGTTCCTCGGGGAAGCGACGCATCGACGGGAAGGATCGGCGCCTCGTCTCACCAGCACGTGTTGAGAAGCGCGGGAGGATTCGCGGGAGCTCGGGAAGGATCGCGGCTCGGCGATTGGATCCAGCTCGCTCTCGCTGGAGCCCGGGTCCGAACAACTTGAAGACCACATGAGGTGGAGAGGTTTGAGATAGGCTCTGGGTTTCAGCTCACCTGTCCTCCGAGCTGGAGCTCATCATTAAATGCCTCTGCCACCAATTCTTGGGTGTGTGTGTGTGCGTACGTGTGTCCGTGGGCCCGTCTAAAAAGTAGGAACTGCTATTAAGTGCAAGTGACTGTACATAATAAGTAGACGGTTGTAGTTCTTTTGTCGTGCTTTTGTTGCTTGTATAATTGCATGCGTGTTTTGCCTTGTTTAATTGCATACGTGCTTTATTATAATAAATGTCCTTGTGTGAATGTAAACGTTCGTTGCGTCCATTCCCTCATTGAACTGCCCCATCTTGCACTCGGAATATAGTTGGTTTTTAAGTAGCCGGTAAAGTGATCGGGTCCAACGGGACTGCGCGATAATACCCCGCTTGGTTATCCCAAAAGGAAGCGAGCTACTTTAGCGGCTTGTTTCCAAGCGGTCCCATTGAGGTACAATCTCTCGGTAACCTACCTGCGCGAATCATTAGGTAAATCGAAGATTTGGCGATCGGACCCTGTAGCGCGGGTAGAGTGCGGACAAGGTTGTGGTGTGGTTAAAAACACACCCGTGGCTGGTTTCCGGTGTTGATCCGGAAAGCCGCGACTGGATTGTCCGTTTGGTGGGCGAAGCGACCGCTATTGGCTAAACGCGGTCGTTCGCACGCCGGACAGGCGGGAATTCTACAACAATATTTTGGAGGTCTGGATCCAGATCCTGCTTTTCAGTGGGATACAAAATGTAAACTGCTCAGCCTGGCGGAGGTATGCACTCTCTCGCGTGCCATTCCAGTTTATCATGTTTCTCATTCTTTGACAATTGATTACAAACACTAATTACCACCAATCGCCACATTATCTCACCTCTTTTTTTAAGACCCTCAACTTCACTTTTCATCTCTCTTGCTGCTTTCTCATATGTAGAGACAGCATCGTCAATCTCTTTGAAGAATAACTTTGCTGCATCCATCTTAAAACCAAGCAAGTAAACAAGAACAATAGATTAGAATGCAGGACAGTACACATCTTTCATCGAAATGTTTCATTCCCATTTTAGCACTCTTCCATTAGGCAAAATTTTCTTTCATAATTTAGAGCAAAATATTGTATTTCCTCTTACAATCTAATTCCGTACATAAAATGTAAAATATTTGTTGTGTTTAGATAAAGATTATGCTTATCATTTGAGCAAAATATTTGTGTATGTTTGAAGAAAGAGCTTTAGCTCAAAGTACTGCATTGAAAACAACTTTGGGTGCCTCATCTCAAGAAAGAGCTTTGGGTCATTATGTCGTCAAAGTGGATCGGATATGAGCAATTTGGGTTTGTTTTGTTTTTTAAATCACCAAACTTGTATCTTCTGTCATCTTAAATCACTAACCTTAAATATTACAATGCTTCAGCAGAAGTCGTTCCCAAGATTAGGTGTCAAAATTAATAACGACATCAACTCATTATCAACATTTTCACTTTACATTTTTTTAAAAATGACATCACATAACAGATTTTTTCAGTGAATTTTCCAGAAATTTCTGTGAAGCCTCCCTGTCTTTCATACAGCTGTCCTTGATTGGCTGTTAAAAGCATGTGATATTTCATAGCTTTCCACGGGCACAAGCACAATAAACACCTCTTTATACCTACCTACCAATTGCTGATGATAAACATACATCTGTAGACAACTTTATTTTTTCCTCCATTATTTCCAAATAGAACTACAGTTTAACACTTCAACTTGTAACTCACTCTTGTAAAGAGGACCACATATTGTTTGATTAATTATACCAAGACAATAGCCATTTGAAGGTTGTTTCTCTACCTCAGATATGGCAAATCTGTTGATATACGAGTCAAATATCAGCGAGTGTGGGAGAGAGATTCTCATGATTTGAGACAATTGTTGAATTGCAGTGGTTCTCAGGCTGTTACATTTCCACTGCATGGTTTAAAGCAAATAACAACACTGAGCATTAAACAATGTAGAACCTCACCAGGGTTTGTAAGTTACAGATCAGAGAATGAACGATCTACAACTATGCTAAAGTCCATCTGCCTGCGGAGCAGACACACAGACAGATACCAAAAGCCTGTCCAGTCCATTTGCGAAAAGACACGGCTAATAACTGATGACCAGCGGTGCAGCAAGCTATGTCATATGAGTGGGTTGAAAAGAAGAAAGACAAAAACAGTAGAACAAGTACTGATCAATGACCAACTGAAGGCAAGTCGACCAATTGCTGAAGCAACTGCAAGGATTATTACATACATTTCAGAATGTATTATAAACATTCAATTATTACCCTAAGGACCAGCTAAAGAAGTATTGAAAAAGGATGAGAAATTGCAACAACAAACTAAAACTAAAAATTGCAAAGAAATTCCAAAAATTGCAAATGATGATAAAATTGAAAGTGTTGCCAATTACAAAGCAATGCAAAGAAGTGTGTTGTGCAGGAAAGGTGACAAAAAACAACACACTTATTCAACAGAGTACTCGTCTGTGTGAAGGTTTGCGTTGGGCTGTGTCGGCACACCAGATAAAGAGTGGATTTTATCAATGTGGGAAATGAGACGTGGCTGCCGTTTTGAGTATTAGTCCATCAGAGCAAATGTCCCATACCTTTTCAACTGCTTTATAAAAGGCTAGTACACTGGTTTACCATGAATGGGGACGATAAAGTTTTCAAGAAAAAGTTGTCCAATGAATGTGTGCATGCGATGAATATGGAAGTGTGGAAGTAAAAAATATATATTTAAAAAGGTGTTATTCAATCGACTTGCCTTCAATTTCCGACATGCAACGTATTTTACAAATTCAGCACAGGGAACAGAAAGGATTACCCTGGAACCCATGCACTTCCAATTGGAAAATTTAAGGAACGCATTGAAGGATTGCTTGCAGAAGAAAGACGGCAAATTTGTGCTGTGAAGCACTGTGCCGCGTCTCTGAAACAGTGTTGGCATCAGCATGAGGAGGAAAACAACCACAGGCTTTTGCTCTGTTAGCTGAGCTTGTGTGAAAGATGTTTGGAGGGAAAAGAAGTAATCTTTTGCCCATTTCTTTTTCAAATTTCCCATGAGGAAATAATTGGAATTTCTCAAAGAAGAGCCGTCCGTATTTCTGGGTTCATAAGCAACCTGTATGATACTTAAATTAAATGCAAGTAGCACGGGCTTCAGAACCGATGTATGACTGACCACTGAATTGGGTACCAGTTATTACTGGAGTGTATAGTTTAATACTGGAATGTATAGCATACAAGTATATTTTAATAAGTTCGTTTATATTTTTGTAATAGGATTGGCTCTGCTCTTTGTTTTATAAATGCAAGTCACTACAGTCGTACAAGGTTGACGATCATGAGAGCAAATTAAATGATCATGAGTGCAAGGGGTAGTCTGCTTGACCGATGCGCACCACAAAACGCAGCAAGTGCGACACTTAGGACCATGAAACACCTTCAAACGAGATAGTCAAGTGGACCTCCAGAAATGTCTCGTGACACGTGCAAAGTAAATCCATTCGATGGTAATAAAATAAGAGAGGGTAGTGGGTGGCAGGGAGGGGATCAATAATGGAATGCAGGATCAGATGCAAAATAATTGCATCTGATTATATGTAAGTTGAGGTCAAGCATTTTTACTTTTTCATTTTCCTCAACTTGCCTTTTTCTTTAAATCTTATTTTTTGACAAACCAAATACCACATACCCTCAGTAGAATCATTTGGGAAGGAATTTACAATCTGGATATGGTGACAGAATACGGTACAAGGCCCACTCACTCATGATAGCAATTAGGCTGGAAGAATTTTGTGAAAGTGAGTGGAGGATCCGACCACAGGATCCGTGGCCAATATCCTGAGATCATGGTTTGAAGGTTGATTTGAGATGAATTGAGGATGCTTCATGAAATAAGCTAGGGGACACCTTGTGAAAATGTGGGCTAACTCTGCCAGAAGGCCAAATTCAAGATGGCCACCACAAATATCAAATATGGCATATCTACACCTGTATACAAGCTATAAATGTGTTCTTGGTGTCTAAATATAGGTTTTTGATGTCAAGGAATCCAATTGCGATGCCAAAAAAAAAAAGAGTTATTATTGAAGAACATATATGCTAGAGTGATATTTTATTCAATGGGAGTCCAGAAAATCGAAAATAACCATTTATTTGTTCCCGGTCATAATCAAAATGTGTTTCATGTATCAAAAATGGCTACTTTTATTATGTGTGATCGTTGTTGATCACACCATGCAATGTAGCCTGTAATGAAATAAAAGTTTTGGTGAAAGCTTGTGGACACAATGTGTTCAGTTGGGACAACTTGTGAGAACATGTTCAGAGACATTGGACAATAGCAAGTAATTAAGAACTTTATTGTGAAGTTAAGACCACGAATCAATAATAATAATAATCATCATCATCATTATTTCCACAGCAGTAATCACCAGACAACATAACCAAGATGGTGCTTTTAATCTATCATTTTACTTGATAGCAGAAGGAATTTTGCAATAATTAAGTGCATTGACCAAGAATTGGACAAGGCACTGGATTGGCATGTTGGTACTGTTGTTTATTATTGAGCTATATTACCCAGTTAAACATAATGTAATTTCATTATATTTACAGGTCTGAGTTCCTGTAACTAACGATGGTAACATCATGAAAGGAGATAAAGAACTGGAGGAGCGAGGAGTTGGCCATGGGTTGCTGCATTCTCTTACCAAGAATGTGATGAAAACAAGACCAACACAGGCATGGAGGCACAGACAAATCTCAAATAACATGCTGAAAAATGGCTCGGACTCGACCATCGTGGCACGATTTATGATGAGGTTATTTGGAAGAATGGACCTGATGGCATATACTTCCATAAATTGTGTAAAACACAGCTTTTCAGTAAACGTCGGTTGAACTTAGCGTTGAATAGAAAAAGGACACTTCAAATCAAACATGAAAGAGAGACACAAATACAGACTGGCCTCGCACAGTTGAGAAACATTTGACAGCGGGCCGAGTAATGAACAGAGACGATCTCATTCACAAACTGGCTTGTTAAATTACAAGAACTTATGCACGTGGTGTATGAAGCCTGAAGACATCTTCCAGAGCCAGTGAGAGGATTACATCATGGTCATCCAGCGAATTAAGACATTTCCTTTCAAATATAACAGCGCTTTCCAAATGACTTCCTTTGGAGCGGAGGAAAGTACCCGACACTCAAAGTATGTGGCCAAGTATATCAGAGCAGGATCTCTTCTACCCCTGCCCAAAAAGAGGACCTCAAACTTTTGAAAATCTATTTCACAGGAGATAATCACCCAACAAACTTGACAATGCTGCAATAATATCCCAGATATTGGAGAAAAGTTGGTGCTTGATATTCAAGATATTATGCTCCAGGAGAAAAACGAATATGTGCGAAGCTTAAAAAACGGCAATTGAGCAAACGACCAGCGAGGAACTAAGTTGTCATTTGCACCGACAGAGTACCAACCGGAAAGCACGGAACACGATTTAACACTCCAACAGTCTATGAAGTTGCTGTCATCATTGCTGTCATTGCCACTGCCTTAAATTCAATAAAATCAAGTTATCGTTCCTCGCCTCAGCTCAACAGACGCTCTCAAATGCACAACTGAACACTTCAATGATGCACATGGCGCATCTTCGTTCCGTCACTGAACAGAAGAATGGTATGATAATCAGCTGCCAAATATAAATGGCACAGAATTTGGCGAGGCTGATGAATACGAGGGTGATGGCCATGAAACACCTCAGCCGCCAACAATGGCAACAGATTGAATGGCACCTCCTTTGGTAGTAGCTGGTATTACATCTTCCTTTACCTAAATAATACTGGAAATGGAAGTGAAAAAGTGCTGCACATTCCCAATCAAAGGGGAGCCGACAAGGGTACTACTACCCTGAGGGTGGGAGTGCCCACTAAAATATGGAGTGGCAGATGGTGAAGTTGAGCACTACAGGATGGATTGAATTTCCCCGGACACCTGCCTGACCATCATCTTCTGTGGGTATTCTCGCCACCACCATGGCTAGCTTTTCCCGTCACTGGGGACAGGTGCTGTCGCTAGTTTATACTATGAGAGATGTTTGGCAGTCTGTGTCACCATTTTTCTCAGAGATGGCCTAACGGATCTTCGTCAAACTTTCAAAGGTTCATCAACAATTGCGTTGGAGTGTTTTAGCCACAAAAAATTTTTTTATTGCATTTTATTTTTTGGGATTTGCTCCATCGTGCCCAAGCCTTTGTAACTATGTGAAAGGTAATATTAAATGATCCCTATCCCCATTCATTAGTGTGTGTAGGGAAGTGTTTTTGGCCCCCATAAAAAATTAGAAAAACAGGATTAGAACAACACCAGGCAACGTTGGGTACCCTTGCTGGCTGGTTGTACTCCACAACATGCCTTACCTCCCTGACAAACCAACCATATCTCTTCATGCGAGCTTTACACCTCACTGAAACTATTACTTTGGACCTGAACTCAAAAACAATCATATCAGACGGTCGGTTTAATTTAAATCAATGTGTATAATCAAAGGCGTTGCTCATCTCTCTCCGATCACAATAGAGTTGTCTCAAGTCCTCAGATAAAATATCTCATGTCGCCGTACTCTTACATCTTGTTAGATAAACAAAGTGGAAAAGGGAAAAAAATTACTATAAATGGATGCAGAGGTGCGTGTGTGTGTGTGTGTGTGTGTGTGTGTGTGTGTGTGTGTGTGTGTGTGTGTGTGTGTGTGTGTGTGTGTGTGTGTGTGTGTGTGTGTGTGTGTGTGTGTGTGTGTGTGTGTGTGTGTGTCATGTCTTTTGTGGAGTTCTACTGGAGCTTTCTGATGTAGAGTGTGATCCACCAAAATTATCGACATGATCTCCTGAGTTGATCAGGTTAATCAAATACAAAGAACCCAGAAGAATTCCCATGTTTTAAATGCACGCCACATTTGGGTGTATAGAGCAGCTTAATAGGTCCTTCCACGCCATGGCATTCAAATAATAAACTCTATCACAAAAACAATAACATTGTAACCAAGCATATATTAATACACACTAATAATATTCACAACAATAACAATAGTTATTTCAGATCAAGGCATTTCGGATCATTGGCATCTCCCGCAATGAGGCTGAGTCTTTGGGCCTCTCACTATCTCACCGCAGGCTGGTCGGTGGTCTTTCTGTCTTCTACCTGTCTCCTCTCCAGCCTCACTCCCCCCCCCCCTGCTCTCTCTCTGTGATTTGTCCCCACCATATTTCCACAGGGCGCTCAAGGTCCGCCAACAACCCCCTTCTGGTAAAACTACCAAAATCACGAATCACTGCTCACCTTCACTCTTTCATTCCTCTTTTTCCCCACCTTTGGAATAAACTCCCTCACTCTATTCAATCCCATTCTTCCCTCCAGGCCTTCAAAACAGCTGTTCACCACCACCTCTTATCGTCCCCCATCCAAATCCTCGATCTTTTCTAACCACGTAAATCCACCCAAGCCCACCTCCTTCAAATTCCCTGTTTTCCTTCCTGAAAGTCCCTGGAATGTCAATCTTGTATTCCCCATGTTCCCCGTCCCATCTCTCACCCTTCCACAGATATCCTAATGTCTCTGTTCCCCACTGTTTTGTCCTTCCCACTCCCGCCCCTCTTGTCTCATGCCCCCCTTACTGTGCGTTGTGTGTTAGCTCTCACATGAGCCTCGACAAGGTATACAAAATTTTTTTTAAAAAATTAGTATAATTTGGCAATAATAATAATAAACATATAATCCCCACCCTGGCCCAAGTACATCTGGGCTTGATGAAAGGAGAGCTAATGCTTCAGTAGTACAGAGACATAACAGAAGTAAATGGACATCTTAAATTGCTTCATTACATCTGTGTAACAGCTTTACTCAGTGATTTGTCCTAATATTCGACTATTTATTTGCAGAAACGACTTCCTGGGTCTTTTATGACAATTAACTCTGCCTCGAACCTAAGGAGCACACGACCTTTCCGATTTTCAAAGAGGGCGAATTGTTGGCCATTTGGAAGGTGGAGACAGCCAGCATCAGATAGATCAGAACCTTGGAATTCCTCTTCCTAGGGTCAATCGGGTGATTGTGCAATTCATCAGCGAAGGCAAGGAACCCACAGCTTCTCGTTCTGGTCGATCTGGGCCCTCAGAAAAGTGTCGTCGAGCTGTCAAGCGGTCCATTGAGAAAAAAACTCCGTTGCAAGGCAGCAGACGTTGCAGAGGAGGTCAAAGTTAGCTCAAGAACTGTCGTGTGGTACCTTCATCAATTGGGTGACTGTGGGAGAGCAGCTAGGAGTAAACCTCTTCTTAGACCAGCCAACATCCAAAGGAGAAAGAAGTGGCCTGACGAGACGGCCATCAGACGCTAGCAGTTTTGGCAAACTGTCATTTTTTTCAGACGAGTCCCAATTTACTCAATTTTCTGACAGTGGACGCGTATGGGTCTGGAGACTTCCCAATCAAGAGTTCTCTTTGAACCGATTGCAGCCAACTGTCAAACACGGTGGTTTTTCAGTGATGGTGTTGGGAGCAATCCGGAGCACTGGTCAGTCAGAGATCGTGGAGTGTGTTGGCAGTTCATCAACTCTACGACACACATTTCTATCCTCGAAGATGGAATTCTCCGAGTCTTCTCCGCTGGTCAGATGGTCAAAAACAACACTCTGTTCATGGAAGATGGATATCCATGCCACACTGCAAAAAAGATCAAAGAATGGCAGGACAGAAACGGGATCAAGCGACTTCCATGGCCAAGTGAGTCTCCTGACATGAATCCCATTGAACACCTCTGGACCATAATGGATCGAGTTGTGTGGAAAAATTCCAGGAAACCAACATCACGGGGAGAATTGCCAACCAGTTTGCGTGAAGGTTGAACAGAAATCCCACAAGAGAAAATTTCAGAACTCGTTAGTTCTATGCCTGAAAGAGTAAAAGCATTGAAATCTGCAAAAGGCAAGTCTACAAAATACTAGTGTATGTCTTAAAATGGATCAAATGTTCAATAAATAAATTATTTTAAAATCACGGTGTCTATTTACAGCAGGTAGGTATCGTATGCGACAAGGCCGTGAAGACCAATGAAAATTTGGTCCAATCGACCAACTAGCCCACCGGCACGAGTCATTGAAACGAACATTTCCCGCCGATAATTGCTTTCAGGCCACATTCACTCAAAAGATACCGAACATGTGCTTAAAGCTCCATTACACCTCATCTCACGAACCCACAGTTTAAATTTCCCTCCTTTCAGTACACTTCCGTTCAGGTTTTATATGACGTGTAAATACAAGAGCGACTTTAAAAAAAAAGGTGATCAACCCGGTCTTTGACACCGTCGCCCAATATAAGGCCTACGAGGAGAAAAATAAACAACATTTTACCTCAGAATGCGATGCACCCGTCAGAGTGAAAAAAAAACAAGAAAAAAAACGACCGTAACGTCGAAGTCCAAAGACAACTTGTTTTATGAAGGAATTGAAGCGACAGGGCCGATTATTGAGCAATATGCTTTAATTTACGGAAACGTAAAGTGAGGCAAAGATTAAAAGAAGAAACAATGAAACGATTAAAAGAATCAATGAAACCGTCAGCTTTTACACTACCACAATTCATCGTGTAATAACCACAATTAGAAATGGACAATTATTCATAATATACCAAAGCAAGATGTTTTTTCATGTCAAAAAGGTTAAAACGAAGGTGATTGTATGAAATTACCATGAATTGAGGGTTTCAGAGTTGCCCCACAATGCAGTGCGCGCTGCTTCGTTGGTTGTCAACGATGATCTTCTTCTTCTTCTTCTTCTTCTTCTTCTTCTTCTTCTTCTTCTTCTTCTTCTTCTTCTTCTTCTTCTTCTTCTTCTTCTTCTTTTTCTTCTTCTTCTTCTTCTTCTTCTTGTTCTTCTTCTTCTTCTTCTTCTTCTTCTTCTTCTTCTTCTTCTTCTTCTTCTTCTTCTTCTTCTTCTTCTTCTTCTTCTTCTTCTTCTTCTTCTTCTTCTTCTTCTTCTTCTTCTTCTTCTTCTTCTTCTTCTTCTTCTTCTTCTTCTTCTTCTTCTTCTTCTTCTTCTTCTTCTTCTTCTTCTTCTTCTTCTTCTTCTTCTTCTTCTTCTTCTTCTTCTTCTTCTTCTTCTTCTTCTTCTTCCAAAAACTTTAGGATTCGGATCTTTTATATACAGGATCCGGATCTCCTTAAATACTAAACACCTGTACACATCCTCGCATTGAGGGTGCCTTTAGAGAGCGTCTATCATGAACTTTTAAATATATTCGGACATTTGCTTTAAAGTTTCGAAAAGTTCACGTTACTATTTAAAGATTATTCTATTTAATGTGATGTAATTTCGTAAATACACGATTTTCTCGTCATGAACGACGATCGTCCATGACGGGTCTCGCTATTGGCTCAATCAAGGCACGTGACGAAATATCGGAAGTTCTTGTTTTTTTCTTTTTCTTTTTCTTCTTCTTCATCTTCTTGTTCTTGTTCTTCTTCTTCTGGTGAAGACAAAACCTTCAGGAGGCGGCTCTTGGACACATTTGTCCTTGTTTCTAATCACTTGAACCGTACGAGTGAAAAAGGTAATATCGTTGGAAACGAACCTTAAAAAGCTCAAATGAGCTAAGATCCTCGTCCTCTTAATGATGACGTCATAAAAACGAATATGACGTCATTGTTGTTATGATGATATGCTAGGTGGTCATATTTTGGACCATTAGTTGTGTGTTAATCAGCTGTCGGGATTCTAACCTTGCTTGTAATTGTGTATTATTCAAACCTTGCTTTAAAATGTTGCTTTAAATGTATCATGCTGTTTTCACTATGTCTTTGATAACCCTTTATGGCTCTGCAGCTGCACAACAGCATGTCCTTGGGAAAACTGTGTATGCTGATATCCCACACATTCCTGTTCTTAGTCATCACCAGAGTTTCGCCTTTGCTATCAGCAGGTGCCAGTGTAGGGGTGTAGGAGTCTTAGAAAGTTATTAGTTTGCAAGATGAACTGTTGGGTTGCGAATCTGAGGATTGACTGATTCAACTTCCCTGAGGGCCCCTAGGGAGGGGGGAAAGAAGCCCACTGCCGCATTTATTTCTTTATTTCTTTATCCCTCAGCACACACTTATAGTCCACACCCAGTTTTGCTTTTGTGTGATTATATATACAACTGTTTTGAAGTAAGAATCTCAATGTGGCACGGGGGCACCTGACTGAAGGGCCTTTGGGCTGCATTCCGCATGCGTAGTGCCATCTTCTGAAATAAATCGTATCATTCGAGAACCCTCATTCGACTCTGTCATTACTCGGCCGGGTGAAGAGTCATAACAATTGGCGACGAGGATGGGATGCGACTGATGCTGGCGGTGTGGACGGCGGGACTCCACTTGGTGTACAGCGATCGCAAGGGTTCAGCTAAAGGTACGTGGAAATTGCACGTATAGGGCACCTAAGACAGGGAGCCCTAGTTAGGTGAAAACTGTACACTTGGTGGGCAGTGCCCCGCTGGACGCAGCTCCAGGATCTGCTCGGATCAAGAACTGTAACGGTAAAACATATGAGGTGATTCGAATGCGGTTTGTTTGAAGGGCACAAAGAGGGCTGGCAGGCCGTATGTTGGAACCGGTAAGGGTCGAGGATAAAGGTATCCGTGTGAAATAAGGAGGAAACAGGTTGGAATCCTGTACCAAGAGAGGGAAGGTTAGAGGCCTTCATTGGGTTTGAGGCTATTAGGCGGCGGGTCGAAAGGGATCTCGGTCCCGGTGTAAAAGGAGAAACGATTTACAGCTATTAGGCGGCTGATTGAAAGGGATCTCGGTCCCGGCGTAAAAGGAGAAACGATTTACAGCTATTAGGCGGCTGATTGAAAGGGATCTCGGTCCCGGTGTAAAAGGAGAAACGATTTACAGCTATTAGGCGGTTGGTAAGATAAGAACAAAAGATGGGGAATAACTCTGCAAAGAACATAGAGTTACCCAAAGGAACAACACTTAAAGTTATCGGTGAAAGTGGAAAACACTGGAGAGCGTTTGCAGCGTGGCTAACGGGGTCACAAAGTGAGACAGGACGTAAGCGATTCGATTCAGAGGGAATCTTGAACCAACGGGAAAAAAACACAAAGTTAATGAGCCAGGAGAAGGGCTGTTTGTAGTTACCTATTTGGATGTATTTGTGAATACAATGTGGTGGGGAAGGTTGAGTTTTGTGTTAGACGTAAGTTGAGTGTTCCAACCTGGAACTTGTATGTGTGGAACAACTTGTATGTTTGTATGGAGATAATGATTGGTCGTCATCGTTAATGTGAAGACTTTGGACGAGGTGAATTGCGCACACCAAATCCGGAGGAAGGACGATGATGACCGATTCTGCACGTGTTGTTAATTCAGTGATGGGCAAATGTCATTTTGAGAGAGTGTGTGTGTGTGTGTCTGTGTGTGTGTGTGTGTGTGTGTGTGTCTGTGTGTGTGTGTGTGTGTGTGTGTGTGTGTGTGTGTGTGTGTGTGTGTGTGTGTGTGTGTGTGTGTGTGTGTGTGTGTGTGTGTGTGTGTGTGTGTGTGTGTGTGAACTCGATGGGGAATTGAATAATTAAAACCACTTCAGCAGACAGTTTGTCAAATGGGATGTCAAATGGACCAACGTTCGGGTTTTCTCATGGTCCGATAAACTGTATGCTGTTTTGGCTTTGAACACTGTACGTGATAAATGGATGGTCTGCACGGAGCATCATTTTGATTTAAAATTCAAATTCAGTTCTGTTTCCACTTTGCATGTTTCGTAAGGCTGATCGACGTTACGGGTTCGTTTTAACGTCAATTTCAATTCTGGTTTCATTGTTGGGGTCATTAAGCATGTTTTATACTTGATTTTCGTAAATCTGGGAAAAAAACTTATTTTATGGGGTTTTGCGAGTCACGTGACGTGCGTAGGATTTAACAGGCGCGACGAAAGCACGAAATCGTCCCGTCGAAGGACAGCTTATCGTGAGGGTTTACGAGATGGATTAGCACATTTTACAAGATGGGGACGCCCTTCTTAGGATTCTGTAAAAATTCGATTTAAAACGAACGTATTTGAGATGTCGTCAAATGTTTGTTACGTGAGTTTGATCGTAAAAACCAACGCGCTGATAAGACGTATTGCTCATGTGAGTGCGTGATGACGTAATCACGCATGGGCCCAGCGCGCTTTGTCAAACTTGAAAGTGCAATTAATACCCTGCTGTGAACGTGCCTGCTTGTCGGAGCAATGTACGAGAATTTCTCGAGGCGGCTGATCTTGAAAATGGTGGACAAACTAGATTTTAAAGAGATAGCTTTGTGGTAAAATTAATTAATAAGGACATTGACGTTTCAAAGGATCGCTCGATTTTGGGTTTCGAGGCGAGTGCACGCGCTATCGGTACGTAGAAGCGACAATACTTTGAAACAAGGCTGTGATATATGTTTGTTCCGGTTGTTGTTGTTGTTGATTGGGCTTCCTGACCGGAAGAGGAAAAGAAAAAAAAAGAGACGCGGAAGAGGCGCAGGACCGAGGGATTTAGGATGGATGGTGTTGTGATAATGAAGTGCCGTACTGTGATTAGCGGCAACGGAGATTGGGCGGATGTGGCAGCACTGTGTATGGGGGTCAGTGGCTAGTGATGACTCGTATGCCGCGTGTTCCGTGGAGGGTCGTGCTGGAACAGTAATGGTATGTAGTATACTGTATTAGGAATGGTGTACTCTGAGGAATGTAATTGGGATTAGAGTATGGAGTTTGCCTTCAGTATTATGTGTACAAGTTATTGTATTTTGTTATTCTTACCCTATGTATATTTATGTTGTTGTAGATATGCGTATGGGTTTTGTGATAATAAAGCCGATCGAAAAGGTTTATTGTTGATTACTACAACAGATGGAAAGGGGGATTTAAATGCTTTGAACAAGGAACGGATTTTATTTAAAGTGGGTTTATCTTTTAGCCGCGTCTCGCGTAGTAAACGCCGGCTCTAAGAGTTCCGCGTTGTTCTTATTATTATTATTATTATTATTATTATTATTATTATTATTATTCTGGTGAAGACAAAACCTTTAGGACGTGGCTCTTGGACACATTTGTCCTTGTTTACATGTCAGACATCCAAGAACAAGGACGTTTGGTAGGCTACGCACTTATGAGGATAGCGGTGTTTTTGGGAAAATTACGGGCGGAGCTCGTGCTGTTTGAACACGCAGCCATCGTGGGCCTTGACGAGGGAGCGTTTCGATTCTCTGCCTGTCGGGGTCGAGATGTTTGTCTGGAAGCGGACAGAAAAGCATGTCTGTGGTCTTTATATGAGCCTCTATCTGTCAGGATAAATTCATTGGATTTGGGAAGTATAAGCGGAATTAAAGGGATGTAGAGGAACGGTTGCTTAGCAACGACATCGATCTGGAAGGAATGGAATTGGCTTTGCACTGCACTCACTGTCGACGACGATGAAACAGGGCAGGATTATGAATACGTGGCCAAAGCACATAGAGATTACACCGTCAAACGCTCTCTGATGACAACCAACCGATGGATCGGGAAGGAAGGAGCGGCGGTGGAAGTGAAACAAGCCGCCAGAGAGCGTGAACTAATGAAGCACAGAGAAGGACTAACACCGCACATCTCAATGGCAGTTAGTAACAGACATAGTGCAGGGGAGTTAGGAAGAATGGTGAACAGATTGAGATGCGCCCCAGAACCACAAGATGGGGAAACGAACACCAGAACACTTTACAGGCCGTCAGACAAGGATATGGATGGAAGGTATGCTTGCCTGATCAAAATCTACAGTAGTGTACAGTAAGGTCTTCGGCCTTCACATCCACTCACCACGCACCCAGAGCAACTTCCAGTCCTGCAAGCTCTTGTCATGGTTGGAGCCTCATACGGAGGTATCATTTAAAAATAATCTTTTACACAAATACTTGTCATTATGTTGCAGTTGACTGCAGTGTTCAGTGCAGTGGTATGCTGTAAACTTTGTAGTAATGGAGACAGTGACAGAACCTTTGACGACACAACATGCAACTCCTGGTACTGACACTACTCCTTTGTGGGGGGACCTATCACTAGGCAACACACTCAAGCCAAAGAAACCGTATACACCTCCGTGGCAAAGGGGGACACGAAAATGAACCAGTACCAACCCCACAGCGACATAGGAGGGGAGCGGCTGGAGAAAGAATGGAAGCAGGTGAATACGCAAGGTTGGGGAAAACATACAACCAAGAACTAGATAAGGTAAAGATATTTTCAAAGGAACCTGGCAAGACCGCACCACTCATTTCCAGAGGGCTGACAACCATCCAGCCACAGCAGCTCATAGAACTGTCTTGCGTCCAAGCCGAGGAAACTTATGATTTGATAGAATGAAACGAGGAAATAAAATCGATTCGATGGTCTTATGCCATGACAAAACCTGTTGGGAGGGGGGGACGTCAGAAAATGCAGAAAAGACAGAAGTGGCTTGGCAGAACAAAACGCAAGACAAAACCCAGTGGGGGCACTTTGCACAAATAGGATTCATATGGGGTCAACACGCATCTCTAATTACCCAAGTTCCATGGGCCCCTAAAGAACCCTTTTGGAGTATAGTTGTGAAATCTTGTGAAAATACAGTAACCTCCCAGAGAAGAACACATTTCACTTATAGGTGTTTTCACCTATAAGGCTTGAAGCTCTCACCAGCGATCGAGTGGAACGCAAGGAGGGTTACGCAGGGTGGAGATCTATATTTCATGACTGGGGAGACTGGTTACTGCGCCTGGTAGGGGCAGCAATCCTAATCGTCGTGGGAATCATTTTTGGAGTATTTATGATCAAACGTCTCATTTCCATTTGTCTAAAGAAATGCTGTGAAGCCTCACCCCTCACCCAGGCCATCATAATAATTAACAGCGAACTCATGGAGGAAGACCCCGAGGACCTCTGTATGGGGCCACAACCAGACCCGATCCCCACCGGCTGAGGAGCCAACAAGGTGTTCTGGCGGAGGGCGCCCTGGGGAAGATTCTTCCAGGTATTACTGATTACTCAACGAACTTTCAAGTAAAAAGGTAAGCCAAACATGGACTCACGCATCTCACTACACACGAAGATACAGGAAGTTGTAACAAGAAAGAAAGGAAATCTACAAGTAAAATGCTGATGGAGGTTTATGATAGATGTGGCAGTGTTTTGACTAGCATATGCATAATCGTGGAAAATGGACAATACCAGATAGTGAAGGCATGTATGGAAAATACTTGTATGACCCTTATATGTAAATATGCATCTCATGAGACTCTTTTGTCTTCTAGCGCAAGTTGAGAAAGGAGCTTACACCATGCCTTGAGCGCTCACAGTGCTGCTCACCCATTATTACATTTGCATATTGTAAATATTATTGTTGTAATTAGTGTTGAGTATAATTGCCTAAATAATAATGTTGCTGTTAATATTGTATAGACTTGTAGTGCCTTTAATATTGTGTGGACTTAACATCAAATTTGTATATGACAACTTAATGGGAGACTTGTGGCAGTGGGCAAGACAAAAGGCAACAGAAGCTAACCTGAACCACCGGCAGTTGGGGACTTCTCATTTGGGGAATGTTGATGGCTATCCACGGCATTTGCAAATCCCGTTTGGCAGGCGCGGGGGCCTAGGGGTAGCTGCTACAGGAACTAAACAGGGGTCCACTCGGTTGGTGAGTATCAGGTGTGGCTGGGTATGGTCAAAATATGACCAAGGAGGGAAACTGTTATGATGATATGCTAGGTGGTCATATTTTGGACCATTAGTTGTGTGTTAATCAGCTGTCGGGATTCTAACCTTGCTTGTAATTGTGTATTATTCAAACCTTGCTTTAAAATGTTGCTTTAAATGTATCATGCTGTTTTCACTATGTCTTTGATAACCCTTTATGGCTCTGCAGCTGCACAACAGCATGTCCTTGGAAAAACTGTGTATGCTGATATCCCACACATTCCTGTTCTTAGTCATCACCAGAGTTTCGCCTTTGCTATCAGCAGGTGCCAGTGTAGGGGTGTAGGAGTCTTAGAAAGTTATTAGTTTGCAAGATGAACTGTTGGGTTGCGAATCTGAGGATTGACTGATTCAACTTCCCTGAGGGCCCCTAGGGAGGGGGGAAAGAAGCCCACTGCCGCATTTATTTCTTTATTTCTTTATCCCTCAGCACACACTTATAGTCCACACCCAGTTTTGCTTTTGTGTGATTATATATACAACTGTTTTGAAGTAAGAATCTCAATGTGGCACGGGGGCACCTGACTGAAGGGCCTTTGGGCTGCATTCCGCATGCGTAGTGCCATCTTCTGAAATAAATCGTATCATTCGAGAACCCTCATTCGACTCTGTCATTACTCGGCCGGGTGAAGAGTCATAACAATTGTGATGTATCAGGTTTGCGAAAATTATCTGTGCTAATGCCCGGCTTGATTCCCCCAAAAAATATTCAAACAGCTTGCTGAGTTTCGGAGATTATGATATCGGCGATTTCCATTAGCGGCGATTTCCATTAGCAGTGATTTATATTAGCGGCGATATTATGACGTCAACTTCTTTTCTAGGAAGAATTTCCAAAATCGGAGATTGTTACTGCCTGCGCGTAGGCTTTCTGCATATACATGGCAAGTTTCACGAATATCCGATGAAAACTCTGGGTTGTGAAACAAAAAATGTCAAAAAAGAGGAATGACGTCATAAATTGATATGATTGATATGACGTCATAGTGATGTATCATATGTGCGGTAAGTCATCTCTGCTAATGCCCTGTTCGATTCCCGCAAACAGAATTTAAAAAGCTTCCTAGTTTCGGAGATAATTTTTAGGCGATTTCCATTAGCAGAGATATTTTGACATCATAACTTTTTTTCTTGGAGGAATTTTCAAAATCGGAGATGGCTACTGTCTGCGCAGGGTATTTTTACATAGATATGCCAAGTTTCAGGAAGTTTCGATGAAAACTGTAGGCTGTGAAACAAAAAAGTCCACAAGATGAAGATGAAGAACAACAACGTGAGTAAGACTTAGAGATCCTTGATGTGGATTTTTTAAACCCACCTTGTTGTGATCATTGTCCTCCTGAAGGATTCTAACTGGCCGATTGTGGAATCCTATTTGACTTCAGACAGAGTTTAACGTTAGTCCGATTTGATTATAAAATACTACAAAAACCCTATCGACACTGATAAAACTGATGTCCACACAAGTCCTTCCTTGTGAAACAATTTATTTCCTAATTATACACCATACACTTCTCCCCTTGTACAATGAACTTAAGAATCCCCATTGATTGCAATATTATTTGGTTCTATTTCATTTATTCTTACTTTAGTTAACAGTTAGACCAACCCGATTCAATCCACTTCCACATTACATCAGAGAGTTTTATTCTAACTTGGTACTTGGTCAGTTCCAAGGAGTACAAGCCACTGAGAAACTATACTTCCTCACGTGCTTGCACTGAGAATAATGTGCCTTTCAAAGCATTTTATACTTCCATGAGAGAGAGGTTGGGGGATATTCACCCAGACTGTAGATGTGTCCTTTAGACAAAAAGCCACTTCGTACATTTTCTAAGCAAAGGTTCATTTATCAGCTCGGTCACTCTGCTCCAGAACAACACATTTCTTATCATTTAGGGCAAAAGTCTTTTGGCCAGAAATGACAGCCAATTCAATTTGCAGCATAAAAGTTACATTTCTGAAACTCCATTTGTTACAATTTAAAATACATTAATATAAATTTTTCCCCCACACTCCCCCGTTTTTTTTTAAGGAAAATTTGAATAATTTTTCTTACACATGATTACCATGTCCCATTCCTGAAGGAGAAAAGATTTCCATTATTCAAGTTCAATCAACAATGGCAGCGAGTGCTCATATCAGAAAATGAGTGAGTTTCCATTTAATTTATGGCCTGTTCATCAGCATGTGTCACACATTGGAAACATGCTACCTGAAGTCAGAAGATAAACAGGTCAGGGTGTGGATAGAGCGGCACCCAACGGGAAACACAATCGAAGCACTCCTTGAGCTGAGGAGAAGGTAGATGTGGGCAAGTACAAGTTTGGGCCGGACACTGGGTTGAAGGAGCGCAGTGTGGAACTTCAGGCCTGTCGTACATTGAAGTGACCACAGCAAGTTCACGATGTATTTGCAGAGCGGCAATCGAGAGTGTGGCTGAGAACATTCCTCCACGCAGGCACCACACAACGCCGACGTTAAGAGTTTGCTCAACCTTCTCCTCAGTGGGTTTTTCCCTTCTTTTCCCACATTGCTCCATCTTATCTCCTCGGGAAGGGGTATGATCATGTGTTGAATGCTCAATCACCCAAATCTGGGTTCTCCCATCACCCAATCTTTGTGTGGAAGTTCTTTCCAAACTTCATTTCGATGACATCGTACATTGCTTCAAAGACTGCTTTCAACACTCCGAAACAAACAAAGCATCAATGAAACACCAATCAATAAACGTCATGGGCACATGTAGTTCTACAAGACTAACAAAGATTGTTATGGAAGCATTTAACTTGCATTATATGTCATATCAATATTTTAATCCCTTTCCTTGTTATTTCCCAAAACAACATGCTAAAATATACAGAAATCCCAGTTGTACGTATACTCAAAACATCCATCTCATTTGCTATTTCCATCGACATTTTAAATCTCTGACATTTCTCCATCTGTCCACTTCTCTCTCACCAAAACAGCAAACATGCTGCCATTTTTCCAACTCACATACACAAACCATCTATCACTTCCTCTGACCTTCTCAATTACGAATCCATTTTCCTTTATCAAAACAAATAAATCATTTTAAACAGTTGTACAAAAATTGTCAAATCACTTGTCAAATCTGTCATCAGGCGAATATCATTTAAATTGCAGCTCAAACACTCTGTCTACACATGCAGCTTCACCCTCCACAATCTTTATCCCAGCCTTGGAAAAGCATCTTAAACTTCAGACTAATAAACATCCAAACTCTCTTAAACAACTTTTTGGTCAAAACAATAAATATTTCCTTTTAAAATCCATAAATGAAAAATTAAATCTTCAGCATCTATCGAATTAAATCATGAATTTACCTTGACTGAATCGATCAAAGGGTTACACTGGGTTGTTTGCCATTGCCTTCCCAGCACAAGTTCAGGTAACCTGAACATTCGGAGACGAATAAAACAATATTTCAACGTCCATCCGAGGGAATCATCTATTATCTGTGAATTTCCCACGTGCTAAACATCATCAAATCATTAAAATCATTCCAAATCACGTTTCTACATTTAAATCACATACAGTATATCCACATTCACAATTGTTATTTCACAATTTATTCAAAATCCCGATGGTTGTAAAATAAAACTTCAACACTTTTTCCTAGATGGACTTCACTTTAAGCATTCAGTAGAGAGGGTGCGCCACAAACACCAAGGAACAAGGAACAGGAAGTTCTCTCCACATCCGGTGGGAAGAAAAGGAAAAAAACTCTGACAGGCAAAACCCACAGTTTGCATTACTCTGTCATGGCTTCAACACATACACTAAACAGCATTGCATCTCATAGACTCGCGTGTGACCACGTGATAAATACCAATCACATTTCTATCTCATCCTCTTGAATCTGCATATGAATCAAATTTCACACCTAAAGCAAAGGCTCGAACAAAGACTCAGTGTAAAGATAGGCCACCCCACACAGATCGAGTGGAGGGGGGTCTCACACAGTGTAGTTTGCGACCTTCACGTGGAAATACAACGCAAAGAATGCATAACATGCCATTTCAAACAGACCCACAGCTCAACTCAGCACGAGTTAAAATATCGTCAAAATCCCAACAGAACACGTTTCATTGCAGTGAATATTGGACTCGCACAAGTTTCATTTTTTACTCTCAGTAACACATGCATCTCAATGCAAATCACCAACCACGCTCCCAGCTGGCTAATCGTCTCCTGCACTCCACAAAACGTTTCGTGCAAATCATTGCATTTACAAATCCGTAAAACCTCCACACAATATAATATAACAACCTCACTGCCAACAAACTTCCAGTGAGTTCAATGAACAAAAAGTAACTCTTATAACTCTTACAAACAGGTAACTTACAATGTTTATCTATTTTAACCCTATCTCGGCGTCTCAGCCATGTCCTCGGCCATCTCTCACATAGCCGGTCCGTATCAATGCAAACATGTGGCATGTCGCTTCATCATTCCCATTTAATTACGCATCTGGCTCCTTAACGAGCCTCTTCTTGTCATCTGACTCCTCTTCTTCTCCAGCACTTTTCTAAAACAACTACAGTACTTATTGTTTACTTTAAAACGGACTCCCTCCGCCAGATCCTCTTCGTTCTCTCAATAAAATTATCTGACAATGAACTTTTCTTTGTTTGAAATGCGTTACCTGCTGAGAGCGCTCTCCCTTACCTTCGCTCAAGCACTTGTCGTTCCTCCAGGCACTGCCTCCAGTAGATTAAGCACCTCCGGTCACGAGCACCGCACCAACGTCGGTTCGAATCCGAGTCTCGGCGCCAACTGATGTGGATTTTTTAAACCCACCTTGTTGTGATCGTTATACTCCTGAAGGATCCTAACTGGCCGATTGTGGAATCCTATTTGACTTCAGACAGAGTTTAACGTTTGTCCGATTTGATTATAAAATCCTACAAAAACCCTATCGACACTGACAAAACTGATGTCCACACAAGTCCTTCCTTGTGAAACAATTTATTTCCTAATTATACACCATACACTTCTCCCCTTGTACAATGAACTTAAGAATCCCTATTGATTGCAATATTATTTGGTTCTATTTCATTTATTCTTACTTTGGTTAACAGTTAGACCAACCCGATTCAATTCACTTCTACATTACATCAGAGAGTTTTATTCTAACTTGGTACTTGGTCAGTCCCAAGGAGTACAAGCCACTGAGAAACTATACTTCCTCACGTGCTTGCACTGAGAACAATGTACCTTTCAAAGCATTTTATACTTCCATGAGAGAGAGGTTGGGGGATATTCACCCAGACTGTAGATGTGTCCTTTAGACAAAAAGCCACTTCGTACATTTTCTAAGCAAAGGTTCCTTTATCAGCTCGGTCACTCTGCTCCAGAACAACACATTTCTTATCATTTAGGGCAAAAGTCTTTTGGCCAGAAATGACAGCCAATTCAATTTGCAGCATAAAAGTTACATTTCTGAAACTACATTTGTTACAATTTAAAATACATTAATATAAATTTTTCCTCCACATCCTCCACGAGGATCTAAAAAGTTTAAAGAAAAGAAAAATAAGCCGAATGCACTGGCTGTCCGTCATGGTGAAAACATGATTCAAAGGGCTCAAGCAAGCACTCCAACAGAACGGAGTGCTCAGCACGGCTTAACAACATTTAAAAATAAAAACTGAAATGGACATTTCAATGATATGAGTACACATTACGTGGATTGGGCACAGGATCAATAGCCTCTGAAGGGGGGAGTAGCATTCGATTAATGTGAAAAGGGGGGAATAACATTAGCTTAGATGGTCACACACACACACACACACACACACACACACACACACACACACACACACACACACACACACACACACATACACACCGTACCCGTGGAGTGTAGATCGTCGCTTCAAGATGGAGTGGGGGATGTGCTGTATAGCACGGATAAGGAGACAGCTTGGTCCATGAGTCGTGGTTCCTTGTGGGGAAGATCGATGCTTCCTGACGAGGGAAGGCTCCGTTGGGTGCAGCATGGATAAGGAGACAGCTTGGTCCATGAGTTGTGGTTCCTTGTGGGGAAGATCGATGCTTCAGTACCAGGGAAGGCTCCATTGGGTGCAGCATGGATAAGGAGACAGTTTGGTTCATGAATCGTGGTTCTTTGTTGAATAAAAATTGTCTGCAGACGATGGATGTCTTTTATGGATGGAGAAGATGTGGAGTTATACCATCCCCACTGCAAGAACATGTGCTTGCAGAATTACATGAAAATCACCCAGTTATGTGTCGGATGAAGGCCCGAGCCAGGTCATTCATTTGATGGCCAGGGCTGGATATGGATATGGAGGACATGGTTAGGTCATGTCCTAATTGTGCAGACTCCCCAAAATCTTCCACTATTATTGTGGCCATGGGCTATGGAACCATGACATTGGATCCACATAGATTTTTGCTGAAGTGAAAGGTCAAATGTTTTTGATATTTGTCGACAGTTATTCAAAATTGCTTGAGGTATTTGTACTACATTTCATACTACAACGGTAGTTGTTTACAACATGTAAATCTGGCTGAATTGTTTTTTTTAAAAACCCTCAGAACTCATTTGTCTATGGTCAAACCTTGGTTACAAAGAAAGGTGGAAAGCAAAACAACCTTTCTAAAGTTCATGAGGATGATCCTAACCCTAAAATGAGATCATTTGATTTGTATCAACCCATCCGTGTGAGAAATGTGAGGGGAGGAAAGGAAAAGTGGATTCCAGGTACGATAGTGCCCATTAAAGGTCCACTTACTTACAGTACCTAGCGAGAGTTACGGGAAATAACCGCAGAAATGTGCATGCTGACCTTCTGATAGCTGACGATTCAGGTAGAAATGAAAATGCTCATGGCAGACCAGAGCAAAGTTTACCTGAGTACGAATCAACCTTAGAGGTTCTTGATTTAATACCTAGAAATAGTCAGCAGTCACCTGACTTTATCGTGGAACCCCATTCACCTGTTCAACCTAGTATGGTTCCTCAGACATTACCGTTTTCGTCTGACAGCTCAGTGAGAGAAATTACATCTCTCCCTAAATCAGATTCCAGTCAGTTCCCAAACATTAGTTCAAAATCTGACTTGAGTGGAGCAATTCCAACGGTACCTGGAAGGTCCAACAGAGTATCTCGACCTCCACAGAGACTGCATTTTTAAGATTAAAAAATTCAGTTATAGAATTATCGATGTTGAGAACGTTGGTTTAACTGTACGGGTGATGACTTGCATATAATGGGTTGAAAGGAGGTATTGCCAATGTCAGGTTTATTGTCATGGTGGGTTAGAAACCCGGCCCAGCTATAAACTGTCATCCTGGTATTTCACAGTCAGGGTGATTCATCAATTTGTGTGCTGTCTTTTGGATGTGCATTCAGCATGTATCCTGTCTGCCAACATTAAAGATCTCATGGTGTCCTTCGCGAAGAGTAGACGAGCTATCACCGACACCATAACTCAGCGCAGTTCCAAATTCCTGTCATAACTACAGTTGGGAAGGTAATGGCAAGCCCCCTACTATAACTCTTGACAAGAAACTGCTTTGACAGGACTGAACCTACCTAAAGCCACTGTCACACCTTGACATTTTAGCCAGCGTATGGCAACGTATCAAAATGTATGTAAAGCGCTGGCGTACGCTGAACTATTGATGGTTTTTTTTATTAAGTTTTTGGCATATTCATAACGAGTTGGATGTATGCATAACATATTAGTAACGTACACAGAACGTTTCGATAACATATAGGTACCTTATACCAACGAATACTTAGCGTGTTGTCGGCGTTCACAACGTATGCCCAACGATAGTCTAACGTATGCATAGCGCGGCAGCGTATCGCCGACGATCACGTGGCATAGCCTATTAAAAGGCTGCCGCTCGATGATTCAAATCATAACCGCACTTGACATCGAAGTGTCAAGGCCCTGTCACACCTTGACGTTTTAGCCAGCGTATGCCGACGTGTGAAAAATTTGCTGAATACGCTGGCACACGTCGAATACGTTATGGGTAAGTTTTGTATACATTAAGAGCAGGCTGAAGCACGCTGGCATACGTCGTAGTATGCCGAGCACGTCGACAAATTTTAAGCATGCTCAACATTTTTCGAGGTATGCCAGCGTATGACTCACACGTTCCGCATATGCTGGCCATAAGTTGTAGGCACGTTATGCGATCGTTGACACATGTTACTTGTAAGTTACTCATAAGTCGAAACACGTCGAGGTAATGTTTAGCATACCCGAAACTTATTTCTAACCTATGAGTAACATGCTTTGAACCTATGAGTAACGTGCTTTGAACCTATGAGTAACGTATCTCCAACGCATATTGAAGTATGTAAACGTATTTGACATCTTCCGGACGACCACAGAACTTACTGAACGTGTTTCTAACTTACAGCTACCGTATAATGGCGTATTGGCAGCGTTTAGGGGAATTGGTATATAAAAATGGGGTTCACACAGGTGGAATCCGTCAGTGTTCCAGACTCCATGGTTTTTTTTTTTCTTTTCTTTTTTTTTCTTCGGCATGACGGTGATGTTGACACTTCAATTTCTAGTGCGGTTATGATTTAAATCGTTGAGCGGCAGCCTTTTAATTGCATTATAACCGCACTAGAAATCGAAGTATCAACATCACCGTCATGCCGAAGAAACCCCCCCCACCCCCCCAAAAAAAACCATGGAGTCTGGAACACTGACGGGTTCCTCCTGTGAAGCCCATTTTTATATACCAATTCCCCTAAACGCTGCCAATACGCCATTATAGGGTAGCTGTAAGTTAGAAACACGTTCATCAGTAAGTTCTGTGGTCGTCAGGAAGACGTCAAATACGTCTACATACGTAAATGTACGTTGGAGATACATTACACATAGGTTCAAAGCATGTTACTCATAGGTTAGAAATAAGTTTTAGGTACGCTAAACATTACCTCGACGTGTTTCGACTTATGAGTAACTTACAAGTAACAAGTGTCGACGTGTGTCAATGATCGCGTAACGTGCCTACAACACGTTACTCAGAGGTTAGAAATAAGTTTTGGGTACGCTAGACATTACCTCGACGTGTTTCGACTTATGAGTAACTTACAAGTAACATGTGTCGACGTGTGTCAACGATCGCGTAACGTGCCTACAACACGTTACTCAGAGGTTAGAAATAAGTTTTGGGTACGCTAGACATTACCTCGACGTGTTTCGACTTATGAGTAACTTACAAGTAACGTGTGTCGACGTGAGTCAACGATCGCGTAACGTGCCTGCAACTTATGGCCAGCGTATGCGGAACGTGTGAGTCATACGCTGGCATACGTCGAAAAATTTTGACCATGTTAAAATTTGTCGACGAGCTCGGCGTACTACGACGTATGCCAGCGTGCTTCAGCGTGCTTCAGCATGCTCTTAACGTATACAAAACTTACCCATAACGTCGTCGACGTGTGCCAGCGTTTCAGACAAATTTTTCATACGTCGGCATACGCTGGCTAAATCGTCAAGGTGTGACAGCGGCTTTAAGGCAGAACACGAGAACACCAAAGAAATTAAAGCCACAGCAACACATACATATCATTAGGGATAGTCAGATTCGGGTTGTACTTGTCAAATACGTATTTTAAAAATATGGACTTCACTAACTGGAGCCTAAAAAAAGAAAATATATCCATATTTTTTTTTTCCTCCATTATTTAGAGATAAGGGTGTTTCAAAAAGATTGATACAACTTTGGCTTCCCGCCATTTCTTTGTTTTTTGACTGATAACATTTTCCTTTTCAGGGTTTGGTGGTGTTATCGTGGTATTTATTCCCTGGAATTTCTAGCTCCGTAGCTCAACTATGCCATTGACAGTGAAGCAGAAGACAAAAGTGGTGGCTTTGCAGTATGAGATTCAATCAAATGTCGACACCCACTGAAGATTCTGCCGGGAATACGACCTCAGCACATGTGATGGACCCACAAATTGTGCCTTTCAACGTATTGTGAAACATTTTGAGCACAAGGGTACAATGCACAACCAGAGCAAGGGCAACAGTAGCAGGCCAGCATCAGTAACCAAGAGCCAAGTCAACATCGACGCCGTGCGGGATTCTGCAGTAGACAGTCCCAAGAAGTCCCATCTCCAGCGTTCCCGGGAGCTAGGCATCAAACCAACATCAGTCTGGTGTATCCTCACTAAGCAACTGAAGCTTTTCCCATACATAATCTCTATTAGGCATAAACTGAGTCAAAATGACATGAGAAGAAGACTTGATATGTGCAATTGTCTCAGTGACAGGATGAAGCAGTACCCAAACTGGATCAACCTGATCTGGTTCAGTGATGAAGCCCATTTCCACTTGAATGATGCTATCAACAATCACAACAACATTTTCTGGGGGGCAGAATCACCTGAGATCACTGAGAGGTACCTGAAAGGGCCTAAAGTCACATGCTTCTGCGCCTTCAATGCCAGATGGGGAACGCAAGGGCCTTACTGGTTTGAGAATGACAACAGCAGGACGGTGACAATCAACAGTGAGCGCTACCTGGCCGTGCTCCAGAAGTTCCATCATGATCTCGCCCAAAAGGTCAACCCAAACAAGCTCAGCATGACCTGGTTTATGCAGGATGGTGCACTTCCACATACAGCTGGTGACACCATCACTTTCCTGTGGCAGCTCTTCAGAAACCACCTCGTTGCCCTGGATACCGCTCACAACTGGGCACCCCATAGGACAGACTTGAACCCTCTGGACTTACTGGTTCTGAGGGCTGCCAAGGATTCTGTGTCAACTGCTCTGCCACACTGAATGATTTGAAGCAGGAGGTGTCAGACTACCTCCAAGCAGTACCACATGAGACCTACAGGAAAGTTGGACAGAACTTTGGAGTCAGGATCAATGCCTGTCTGAACCGTGGAGGGGCACATATCGAGAATATCAATTACAAGGATTTTGCGTAAATGTCAATTTCAGACCTTGAGCTCTCACTCACTCGAGCAGTGACTTACTGCAATAGCAATCAGTGATAGAAAATACCATGTCATAAGCTTTCAAGAAATGTTTGGTTCACGTTCCTGAGGTTTGTTTCTTTGTAAATAAACATTTAAAGTTGCATCACTCTTTTTGAAACACCCTGTATGTATGTATATATTTGTGGAAATGACTCCCATTTGGTTAAAGATGCTTGATATAGCATAATTATTTCCTTGAATTGAATGTCAAGAATTCACACAAAGTAATTAATTATGATATTAGATATGTATCTCTTATGTAATGGTTAAATGATGTCTGCCCATACCGATGTCTGTTTCTGAAATTATCAACCTGTTTGACCCCATTTATTTATGTTTTACCCTTTGAAATCTGTCCTAAATGTCCTTTTTAGCGTTTGGGTGAGCCTTCAGCCTGTAATATCGGCGGTAAAAGCCAGCTCAACCATCAACACTGATCCCACAGCACCAAGACCATCGGGTGCAGGTTTGGACGGGGTCACTCCACCCACCAGGATGATCAGTGTCCAATGGTGAATGAGCGGAGAGGGTGCACGATGTCATAGCATGAGTTAGGGACCAGAGACAATAAAAGCCCGCATAGCAGAGGTGGTGTGGAATCGAGGAGACACCTGGGATCGACCTTACAAATGGCTGAGCCTGGAGTCTGCAGAGCTGCAGTGCCAAGCCACGCCCCCACCCAGCCATCCATCACTCTCCTCCTCACAAGCCATGCACTGTGTGCTGACCACGACCTGCAGTGAGGACGCACCAAGGCTAACTCTCTGCATCGGTTCCTGCTGTGTCCCGCCAAGCACAGCCGGGGCATTTGTTTTGTCTGCCTCTTATCTGTTGTCTATCTCTCATGGAATGACTGAGGCGTCAAGATAGATAATTAAGGAATTATGATCATTCCTTGGTACCGTGGGTATGTATTCGGCTGTGGGTTAATTGGAGTGTTTGTGGAGTCATTGATTTGTGTATTGCTTCTTTTGATTCCTTCCCCCGTGCCATTAATTCACAAGAAAATCGTAAATCATCTCCCCCCCCCCAATCCCCACCCCTGTAAGTGTCGAGGCTGGGGGGGGGTTATGCCAATGACTTCATTATGGGTACTACCACCACATATGCATTTTATTATGCTCTAACAAGAACACATACAACACAAATAAACACTTTATTTATTACATCATAAAAGGTGCTGTTAGTGTTGGGACAAAGATACATTTCCTCCATTATTGGATTCACTATATATGCCAGATATCCCTTATTGTCAGGGTGTGTGTGTGTGTGTGTGTGTGTGTGTGTGTGTGTGTGTGTGTGTGTGTGTGTGTGTGTGTGTGTGTGTGTGTGTGTGTGTGTGTGTGTGTGTGTGTGTGTGTGTGTGTGTGTGTGTGTGTGTGTGTGTGTGTGTGTGTGTGTAACGCGAGGCTCCACAGCACGAACCAGCAAACCGATTTCGATGAAACTTTGCCAACATGTGGAATATATACTGGGAATGTGCGAGTTTGAATTTGGTTTCCTCACAACCACCCGTTGCTGTGCAGCAGCCGAAAAACTGCGTACAATATTTTCAATACTTGTCCTTCAGTTTTGAATGTAGAGAAACGAGACTTCGGAATTAAACACTTCGAGATATTTAGAAAATTTTACCTGAGCCGATTTTTGATTGAGGTTTATTTGTCAAATGGTAGTCCTTCAAAAATCGGGTGTCTATTTACTGTCATTTTTTTTATGAGGGGCTGAGGAAAGTGGGTGGAGTTTAGGGAAAGTGGACATGGTTGATGAAAAGTGGGAGTGGCGTAGGAAAGTGGTCGTGGCTTATGGAAAGTGGGCGTGGCTTATGAAAAATATTGTGTGGCTCAGGAAGTGTGGTCAAACAAGAGCATTGAGAGAAGTTTATCGGTGTGTGTGTGTGTGTGTGTGTGTGTGTGTGTGTGTGTGTGTGTGTGTGTGTGTGTGTGTGTGTGTGTGTGTGTGTGTGTGTGTGTGTGTGTGTGTCTGCAACGCGAGGCTCCACAGCACAAACCAGCAAACCGATTATTTTTCAAATGGTAGTCCTTCAAAAATAGGGTTGTCCATTTACCGTCATTTTTTATGAGGAGTGCCAGTTGGCAAAATACGCAACAGGAAAAATCTTGCCAGGCAGAGGAACAATTGTATGTGAACCAATACGTCTTGGCAATGAATCTTCATCGGTGGATCAGTCAGAATGAAAAGCATCGTATCCAGCACTTCGATCCTAGCGAATCCCTCGTCGCCTACCGGCTTGTCTGTTTGATTGTTCAATCAATGTTTTAAATTTGTACTGACGTCACGTATCTGTATCTACAGAGCTATCAGAGTTGGAAAGGAGTTTGGAGTCAAGGACAGAGCTGGAAGGTGGAGCAGAACGGTCCAACGGAGAGGCAGGAAAATCGCTGAGGAAGAGCTCCTGGTCATGGTCACCACACACCTACTGACTTTCTCCAGAGCTGTATCTCATTCGCTCTATTTAAACTTCAGAGCATCGGTGAAGTTCAACAGTCCTTTTCAGAACCCCCATTATACATCTGCACCTCACACTCTCGCATCTCATCTTCCTGACTCACTCAGAGCTCCAGTGAATCAAGTCACCAACGGTTCTTTTCAGAACACATAACACACTTTCACACCTCAAATGCTGCACCTCTCCACATATCCATGTCACTCACTCAGTTTAGTACCATGTAAGCCAGCTGGCTCACATTCGGGTAAGGGTGGGGTCGCACTCAAGCCCCTCCTCTCGCACTCATCTGTCTATCAACCTTTCTCTTCTTTTTAGCTTAGTGTATGCTTAACGGTTGGGGTGGCTGGCTTAAGATTCCAAGGTATTGAATTCAACCCCTTTCGTTCAATTGAATTAACACCAGTTGGGTTGACTCAGCCTGTCATCCTTCCGATATTGGCAAAATGAGTATCAGGTTACTGGTAACAGGGGGCATTGCATCAGCGGCACAACCACACCCCCAGAAAATGATGCAGCCAAGCAGCTAGTCTGCATATGAATAAATAAGTAACTTATTTTCCCGGAATGAATGTGATGCCTCAGTTATTTGTGATAAGTGATTGTCAAAAGGGGCTTCTATGCTAATATAAGACTTTCTCATGTGTGCCTTTGTTTGACTTGTAAATATGTGCATTGTGAATTATAATGTCTTCCAATATATCCAGTCATCTGTTTTCATTGATTAAACAGCATGCTGCATCAGGGAGTTCACTCTAGCCCATTTGTTACAAGTAGTCAGAAGCCAACGTGTAACAGTAAAGCTCGGCAGTATCCTGGAATCGGTTGTGCATTGGGAGGCACAGTACCCTATCTGGGCAGTTTAGATTGCCATTGAAGAGAAAGTCGGATTTGAACGCTGGACCTTACCTAAATGAAGCATTTCATACAGTGCCTGTCATTGTTTAGAAATCCATCGCACCACGGAGTTATCTGTGGAGCCGGTGCCTTCAGAATCCTCATCAGGGAAGTAGAATCAAGAACTCCCCTTGTAATCCACCCCAAGGTGAATCCATAACAATATCGTTTTTTTTTGAGGTGTATTGTTTTTTAACCTTTGGTTTTCCCCAACTTAAAAAGGACACCCAAACAAGTTACGTATCGGGTTCAACAATTTAAACGAGAAGGGCACTCTTCGACGTCACCAGATATGCCTCCGCCCATGTTATTACATCATTTTACATACTTGTACCATGTTTGATTTAAATCCCTGAACCCAGAATCAAAACATTAAATACTTCTAACTGCCAGACCATGTGTCTAATCAGGTTGAACTTGAAACTATATATTCCTCCTGACTACCAGATCATAATTGTAACGTTTCACGTCGATTGATGAAGCAGTTCAAGAGGAGTCGATTTTTAAAGATTTTTTGTTGAATGCAATATGGCTGCCAGACCATGTGACCTATTAATTATTTGTGAACACACTGGTATCCCCAAGGATTGGGAAACATGTGAGTGAAGTTTCCCCTCGATCTGTCAAGTCATTCTGGAGAAGAAGATTTTTTAAAGGTTGATTCTTCAAAAAAAAATCATAGCTGCCAAACCATGTGACCTTTGACATCATAGTTGGAGAAATTTTGATCTTCATGGATAGGCGATCATACCTGTAAAGTTTCACTTCGCTCCATTCAGCCATTTCAGTGAAGAAGATTTTTGAAGGCTTTCATGTTTAAAAAAAAATGGCTGCCAAACCACATGACCGATGACATCAATTCCTCCCCCCCTCACCCCCCATACAATTTAAACCTAGATTACTCTCAAAAGTTTTCATGTTGATCGGATAAAGCATTCGACGTATGCATTTATGATGTCATAACAGCACCTAAGACATCAAGAAAAAAAGAAACACTTATTTCCGATGGGGAGTACTTGACATGTGGCAAGTTTCAATTTTTCCATGGGGCGATTTTGGAGATAAAGAGGTCCAAAGTTTTTCCTTTTTTCAACATGGCTGTCACAACACATGACCTATGACGTCATAAGTATCATTAAAACATTCTACATGAGTAGTTGCACCAATGGTGAAAATTTCATCTCAATCAGATAACCGGTTGCAGAGAAAACAGAAAATTAGCATGGACGGACGGACAACCTGAAAACATAATTCTTCCGGCTTCATCAGCGGACGCATAAAAATAAATCATTTCAAATGTTATGGTGCTGGGAAGCCCAGACATTTCTATGATGGGTACAGCAATAGGAAAGTTGAACACCAGTTGTAAATAGAATGAAATAATGTTGCTGTTTGGAACAATATACTCTCAGACCCTGCTTTCGCTAGGGATACGTTCCTGTAAAATGCCACGAATAGTGAATCCGCGAATAGCGGTGCATTGTTTCAATGGAAAATTGTGGGATAGGTTCCCGTCGGTTAGTGATTCTTGAGGACGAAATCAAAAATCTCTTGAAAAATCACGAATACGCCCACGTAAAACCACGAATATGTCCACAAAAAACCCGTGAATACGCCTGTGAAAACACAAAGGAAAATGCGAAAGCGTGAAGCACAGGGCCATGAATGTCGAAGCAGGTCACATTTTATAAACCGCAAACACTCGGGGTCCGTGAATAGCGAATCCGTGAATAGCAGGGTCCGACAGCAATTTATTTTGCAAAACTGTATTGGAAGAACAGAAACGACAAAGTAAGACTTAATTTCCTTTACTTCAAGAGTTGAAGAGAAATACAGTACAGTACCAGTAATAACAAACCATGAAAATAAATAAAGAATTGTCAACCAATAAGATTCTCTTTCGATGCCACCCCGCCGCGCCCCCCCCCCCCCAATATTTTTTTTCCTGCTACTCATATTCACCATTGGTTTTATATTCTCTGACTAGATGTTCCCAGTTCTAAATCTCAGACGATTCCTAGTGAGAGTTATTCCATCTGTTATCGGGCTATCCTTTCTTTCTTTGACTCAAATTATTCATATCTGTCCACAAGGTAATCAATATACAGGTTCCTTGCAGCCTCCAACAATCTCTGCTGCCCTCTCCCTGCCTCAATCTTCCTATCTTATTCTCAGCAATGTCTTTCACTCAATTTTGCTCTTCCCATCCACTCCATCTCCCCAAACACCCATCAGCTTTTTACAACATATTAACTTCACAGTATGGACTCCAAGCCCAAGAAACAATGCCAGGTCCCAAGCCCAGGTATATTCTCCAGATTCTTCCACGACTGCTCTGGCTGGCTTTGGTTTGCCCCAACTTCCAACAGCCTCGAGAAAACCAAAGAGAAGAGGCCCAAATCCACAGAGAGCTTGACAAATAAGAGAGGCAGCAATATATGGCGTATTATTGCGAGGAAGAGAGACAAGAGAAAGTATGGATGACAAAGGAGAACAAAGGTATAAAGTCGGCCAACGAGGTCGGAATGTCAAAAATGTGCCTGTGGATGAGAAGGGAGGGAGGGAGGTGGTTAGATTTCAACAAGTTTAAAAAAACAATCATCAAACCGAAATGCACAAAACGAAAGAGAAGAGGGTTGATAGGTAAAGGTAGAGAAAGCTGAACATAGAGGAAGGAGTGAGAAGGAGTGAGAAGGGCAAAGGGGACAAAGAAGCAGCAACAGTGACAAGTTAAACAGCGATACAATAACATGGGTGTAAGGAATGTGGGTGGTCAGAAACAGGCTCGTTACCCAGTGCTGAAACAACCACCCAGAAGAACAGCTGAAAGCACGATAACCACCGAACCTTGAATTTGAGCTTCACACTGAGAGCAGAAAGATTACAGTTCAGCATGCACAAACAAACACAGCACTTACCCCCTTATTTAAAAAGTACAAAAACACAAAAGGAGCAGCTTCTGCTTCCAGCAATTTTCAGGTGTCATAATCGCTCGAAATGCCCATTCATTCATCCACTGCTTCCTCTTGCCTTAGGTGTTAGCTAACAACCCTCATCAATGGACAGCAAAATTGCAAAAGGGCCCAATTATGCCTCTTCATCACAAAGGGAAAGTTTTGACATTTATCATTTGATAAGTAAAGTTAAATGTTAATCATTCATAAATTTTTACAAGTTCACACATGTGGTGGTCGAATGGCAGCTTAGCTGCCGGGGTAGCTATCATTTCTTGAAGCACGACTGTGTCGCTGATGCAGTGCCCCTCTACCAATACAAACACTGGAACTGGTACTCATTTCGCCAACCTCGGAAGGATGACAGGCTGAGTAAACCCCCTGGTGTATTAATTCAGCGGCCGGTGGGGCTTTAACTCAGGACCCTAGGATCCCAAGCCGCCGACGGGGCTTGAACTCAGGACCCTAGGATCCCAAGCCACCACCCGAACCACTGAGCCAAAACCAGGCTAAACATGTGGTGCATTACATGATCCGTGCAATATCGACTACAGAGCACTCAAGACACAGACACCACCAACCCCTTTCCATTTAATTTTACACATTTCACCCAATTCAGATATCCGTTTTTACCATTCCATGATAGCTGAACACATACAAAGTCATTAGAGTCTTTTCTCTCTTCGGTGAAGATTAATTTGGGCTAGCAGGATGGCCTGGAGGTACACACACTTGCCTCTAAAACTGTCTAGCCAGGGTTTGAATTGCGGCCCAGCTATAAATTGTTAATCTCGGTGTTTCACAGGCAGGGTGATTCATCAAAGTATGTGCCATCCCTCAGATGAACGTTAAACTGAATGGTAGTTCTATCTGCTGGCATTAGTTGGTGGATGTTGAAGATCCCACGGTTAGTCAAACGTCAGGACTGAACAGCCGGATTGTGATAGTCTTGGGCCAAGCTTCCCCCTGGTCAACCCCACAATAATGTGGGAATAATTTTGGCAGTTAAAAAAGAAGAAGAAGAAGCAGACATTAATTTTGTCGTCTGAAAAGTTGTTTTCCTCGTGCTGTTTCGAATTTCGTATTATAGCACCACATGGTACTTTGTGTCGAAATCAATAACCTGTAGAATCACCAAATTTTAGAGAAAGCAGAAAGTGGTTGTACATACAAGAGACAACAGAACAGAAAACCTATTCCTATTAAAAATGTTTTATTTTTAGAGAACAACATTTTCAAAAATTAATTGCATAATTTGTCAATGAAAGCAAAGGAAAGCTGTTCTGAAAGTATGCTCACTCAAAATAAGTCCCGTTTCTCGTCTATTTTATCTATTTTCTTGTTAGTAATGTCGACTAAGTTTTAACTCTCAACATTTGCCTTTGGTCTATTTAATCTACTGCAGTATCCATTTCAAATGAATAATATTTAAGGTCCAAACAATTACCATAATCAGCTCTCCACACACCTTTGTTGGTAGCGTGCTGCTATCTGTTCCCTATGTCGATAATCCCGACCATCCATGCTCGTCACCCTTCCATAGCTTCCACGGACAATTGTCTCTTTCTCTCTGCAAAGCAGTTGCATACATCAATCACAGTGAAACAAATGAAAGTAATTTCCCATTAATGCAAATGACAAGGTAAACTGAAATTTCAAAAACTGAGAATTACTATATTTGATTGTGATCTTACACAATCTTTCATATGGCATTCAACTTGGGAAATTTCTCCAGTAACTTCAGTGTAGGCAACCATGTCTTGCCTTTGATGCCTCCGATTGGCTGTGAAACAATGATGTCACATGAATTTCATTGTCAATCAGGAACTCACAATGACAAGACATGGTTGCCAACACAAAATGTATAGGGAAATTAACCAAACTGCATTTACTGCTGAATGGTAAATTTACCAGACTCAGTGGTATTGTGGTGAGATCATCTGCTCTGAATGGGGGAGGTAAGCGGTCCAATTCTGACATGGACCGAGTCGTAATACTAAAGACTTTAAAAATGGTATGTGCTGCTTTTTCACTTGACACAGCAATAATAGGATAGAGCATTGATAAACTCCATGGTTTGGCACCCCATGGGGGAGTGGGAGAAGAGTGAAGGAGGGCTTGAGGGAGGTATTTCTTGTCAATTTTCCCTGCTGACTACGGAGCAAATAGCCACTTCACAATATGGCATCATCGATATCCAATGTCCCGGGAAGTTACATCACTTCCTCAAAGGTCAGGGGTTAAGTTTGGCTGAAGTCTGGTGGGGGGTGGAGGAGAGGTTGGAGCTATGAGAGCTGTTATAATTATATTGTTTGTTTGGTTCCAGGACCACAAGAAAAATACCAGATTTTTTGCATTGATTGCTAAAAGGTGTGTGTGTGTTTTTTTTATATCCACTGCGACCTCAAAACTCAAAACCTCTCGTCTCATCCATGGACATTTCCCATATTTCCTCGATTGTCATGAGTCCGATTTGCATCCAGAAATACAACAATTATGGTTAACCATTTTGAAACTGCCTCTCTTCAAGCGCTGAAAATTGTGTTTAAAGACTATTTCACTGACAGATTTTGTGCTAGCAAATGGCAGGTTAAAAGTATCCCAGTGAGCAGAAGAGAGTCACTGAAAACACACACACCGCATGCGTGAAAGGCCTCTTTCGCATCTGCACATCATTTTGAAAGTTGTGTATTGTCTGTCCATTCAAAATGTAGGGCCATCATTTTTTTTCCTCCACATCACAATGGGTGCTGCTTAAAGCAACTTTGTACAAAATATTATCTCTATAAACTCAAATTAAATACAAGGGGATGGCAAAGCAGAATATGCGATTTTAGTTTCACCTTTGACACCTTGGCTGAGAAATGAAGGAAAGGTGTGCAAATGTAATTGTTGGAAAGAAAGGGGGAAAAAATGGAAAAAGCAATATATCCTCTCTCCCTGTAGGAAGAGGGGAGACAAGCCTGGTATTGGCTTAATGGTTATGGTGGCTGGCTTAAGATCTTAGGATCTTGAGTTTCAGCCCCTGTTGTGCCGTTGAAATAACACGAGGTGGGTTGACTCATGCTGTCATCCTTCCGAGGTCAGCAAAATGAGTACCAGCTTACTTGTAACAGGGGCACTGCATCAACGGCACAGCTGCACTTCCATAAATTATGCAACCAATAGCCACAGACTGTATATGAAACAATGAGGGGAGACACAAAATGGTGGATGTGTTTTTTCTATGCAAGGATGCAAAGGGACTATTCTTGTAATGATCAGTCTTGCATAATTATTGGATTTTTAGGTCATCTCTGCCGAGATGACCTAATAAAGCCGGACCAAATGTCCTTCCGTACATCTGTACGTCCGTATGTCCGTCAACAATTTTTCTTTCTGATCTTGATGAAACTTAGTATGTGGGTAGAGGTCGACGAGTGTTGCACAACGATATAACTTCTGTCCCTGTTCAAGGTCAGGGACGAGGTCACGAGGTCACGTAAGTTATAAAAATCGCCATTTTCAAAACCTATCTAGTCTGCCATTCTACAAGATATTCGGCAACTGTTTATTGATTATGATAGTAAAAAATATTATCTTGTATCTAACCGGACAGATTTTTGAATTTCCTTCCCGTTTGATCGTCACGTGATCTGGAAGATGGCCAAAAACGCCGATGCGATTCGCAAAGAAGGAAGGAAGGAGAAATGAAATATAAATATAAAACACATTTTTAGCCTTTTATATTTTACATTTTCTGCCGAAGGTGCAAAAGTTTCAAAACCTGAAATGTAAACGTCGGCATTTATTTTCAAAATATAATTTCGTGCGCGCGCGCCAAAATGCCGAGTCATCTTCAACCAAACTGCGTAGTAGAACTGCGCAGTAGTCCGGTCATGGCGTCTGAGCAGTGGTCAGCGTGGTTCAGATTGACTGTGGTTTCTGGGGCGAAGGTGATTGTTAAGAAGTATGTCGGCGGTATAAATTCGAGTGACTGTATTGGTGATTTAATCACGCAACATCTTGACAACGAATATTCTGGCCGAACGATTGCATCAATTCGGTGCATCAGCAGGGATGATTCGCAGGCTCCTCTCGATCGTGCCGATATCTAACATAATCACCGGCGGACATAGGGCTGCAGGCTGTGGGGCGAGGCCACGAATCCCGGATGAGGGGATAAGTGATCAATTATGCTACATGCTTCGGGCTTTCTGATTAATATATCAAGGAGTACATTCCATAATTAATGAATTAATAATTAATGAATCTGGCATACAAAATGTTTTTTCATACCTGACATGTTACTTTGTGCAGTGTCACGAAACTTCTGTGGAATTAATAATTAATGAATTTGCTAGCTCTAACGATTTTCCAAACCTCAATATCTCTATAAATACTTGGCCAATTTTCATTCTGAAAGTTGCATTATAATCAGTGAAGAATAATCTACAGGATTATCATAATCTCCAAGAGCTAAGCCTATTTTTTCGTTTTTTTTCTACAACCGGAAGTGAAATGTCCCCAGAGAGTGGACGGACCGGAAAACCTCGTATTGCACTTACTGGTGATTCTGATGTGTTAATCCGGGTACGAAATGAACAATACATAATTATTAATTATGTCATTAGTAGTATTATCCTAGTGCATCTCTGTGAACTAATTCAATCCAAACGGTTAGTTTCGACTGTTTTGTGGTTACCTGAACTGAACATTGAGAACTTGTGGTATTATAGAGATGACCGGTCACCCCCACACGGGGGTAATTTTTTTTAAAGTGGAATTTAGTTTCCCTTTCACCGAAACCAACGTGCAGTTAACTTTATCAATGACAAAATACTGGAATGTTATGATAGCCAAGCTCAGCATGATGCCAAATACAGGGTCCAGAGTACACACCACAAAACATGTTTGGAATTACAATGCATTTAACATTTGGAAAAAATTACTTTGGTGAATGCTAACATTGGAAGAACTGTAATAATATTGTTGCAAATCTGGAAGCCATGAGCACACAACAGACAGGTCCTATAGATCAGTTATATCGGTAACTACGTGTTGCCAGTTAGGGTCCTGTCCCTGGTCTAATGGGTAATTAAATGTTCATGCGCTGTGGAGTTATTTTGATAGAGTTTTTCTTTTATTTTTACACCACCAACATCAATGCCGACGACACCGCATCACCCTCACCTTCACTTCGCTTGAACCCGGGCCAATCAAGGAGCTTGCCGCCCATTTTGGCCAGTGGGAGAGACGAAGAGCGATTTGCGTGCCAAAACCAGCCAGTGAGAGAGGGAGGGTCGCGAGGAGGCGCCCCCCAACCTTCCCCGCCTCTGAAGAGGGGGTATAATTATAGGCACGGTCTGCGCGTTTTAGGGCTCTGGTTCTGTCAAGAAGTGCGCGCACGGGTTCTGAGAATTCTGGCAAGAAGTGAATATCTGCACGCAGGGCGGTTGAGTGCGAAAGCATCTGCGCACGGAGTGGTCAGTGCAACGGAGGGTCTTCGCCCGCCAGCTTTCGCCCTGCTGACTTCGTTCGCCTGGAGCCTGGTCATGAGGGCATCTGGATCGAGCTGGGGGTCCAGTTCTGCCTCGAGGACCTGGTCCTTGAAGACCGCGCGAGGCGGCCAGGTCCGAGACAGGCCTCAAAAAAAGACCATTTTGGTCCGATTCTTTGGGTGTGTGTGTGTTTGTGGCGCCAGTCTTTAAGTAGTGAATGGTATAAGTGCTTTTTGCTTGTACATACGTGCATTTCTTTTTATCGGTTTAACTCTGCCCTTAAGTGCTCCCCTCATTCCCCCATTGTGAATAAATACCCCGATTGTTAAATATTTCAGCTCGTTTGTGTCTTTTCCTCCATTGGCTTAGCGTGCTACATGTTGGGAAATTAGCCAGGCTGTTGCCGTTGTAACAGGATATTTGGGACTGACGGATCTCGGCGATCAAACCGCTCGGGTCACACGTGGTTCGAGAACGCTAAGCGGCTTGTTCCGTATGGGTGCCGTCGATGGTGTGGAGACTCGGTAAATCGCCACGTGGTCTCTAAGTATTTTGAAAATTGGCGAATAACCCTGTATCACGTGGCAGAAATATTGACGCTTCACAGTCTGATAAGGGACCCGTACTTTTCCGGAGTTTTCCGAAAAGGTACGATCTAAATTCCGGGTGATTGGTCGAGTCGACTCTGCTGCTCCATCTAGCGATCGTGCTCACAGCCGATACCCAGCCCCGCAACAATATTTCTTGTAAATCTTTGTAACTGTGAGCTGAAACGTATAATCAGCCAGTGGAAGCTTTATATAAAGTATCAGCCTATATCGACAAAGAGACACTATTTTGAACATAAAATGTCATCGAGTGTGTTACATCTCCCTTTGTTGGCCTTTATTCTACCATGCAAGTGTATCAGTCAATTTCACCTTTGAAATCAGTGGTTCATACTGTGGCGAATCTGGAAGCCATGAGCACACAACATACAGGTCCTATAGATCAGTTATATCAGTAAGTACATGTTGCCAGTTAGGGTCCCGTCCCGGGTCTAATGGGTAATTAAATGTTCATGCGCTGTGCAGTTATTTTGATAGTTAGGGTTTTTCTTTTATTTTTAAACCCCCAACATCAACGCCAATCACACCGCATCAACCTCACCTTCACTTCGCTTCCTTAACCTCGATCTGACCGACGTCATGGTGGGCGGAGTTCAAGGAGTAGTTGCGCGGCGGCCCTTGACCAATCAGCGTGCAACAAGTGGGGTGACCGTCGCCCAGCCAATCAGATCCCGCGACATGAGGAAAGGACTCTGCGTGACGTCACCACGCCCCCGGGCCAATCAAGGAGCTTGCCGCCCATTTTGGCCAGTGAGAGAGAAGAAGAGCAATTTTGCGCGCCAAAACCAGCCAGTGAGAGAGGGAGGCTCGCGAGGAGGCAGCCCCTCCCCCCTCTGAAGATGGGGTATAATTATAGGTGTGGTCTACGCATTCGGTTGTTCTGGGTCTGGCGCGGTCTGCGCGTTCGTCGTTGTTCGGGTCCTGGCAGGAAGTGCACGCACGGGTTCTGGTTCTGGTGCTGGCGGGAAGTGTGAACATCTGCACGCAGGGCGATTGAGTTAAAAGGGCGTCTGCGCACGGAGTGGTCGGTGCCGCGGAGGGTCTTCTCCCGCCAGCCTTCACCCTGCCGACTTTGTTCGCCTGGATCGTCCGGATCGTGCTGGGGGTCCGGTTCTGCCCCGATGACCTGGTCCTTGAAGACCGCACGAGGCGGACAGGTCCGATTTAGGCCTCAATAAAGACCATTTGGTCTGATTCGTTGGGTGTGGGCGTATGTGTGTTCGTGGCGCCAGTCAGCTAAGTAGTGAATTGTATTTAAGTGCTTTTTGCCTGTATATACGTGCATTTATTAATATTCGGTTTAACTCTGCCCTTATGTGCTCCCCTCATCCCCCCATTGTAAATAAACATCCCCATTTGTGAAATGTTTTTGCTCGTTCGTGTCTATTCCTTCATTGGCTTCGCGTGCTGCGTGTTGGAAAATTAGTCAGGCCGTTGCTGTTGTAACGGGATATTTGGGACCGACGGATCTCGGCGATCAAACCGCTCGGATCGTACACGGAACGAGTACGCTAAGCGGCTCGTTCCGTACGAGCATCGTCGAGGGTGAATTTCCCCAGCAGTTTGGACCATGTGGGTATTTAGGTAAATTGAAATTGGCAATCGACCCTACCCCACGTGGTCTGTCTATTGGCGAACTTCGGTCCAATAAGGGACCCGTACTTTTCCGGAGTTTTCCCAAAAGGTACGATCTAAATTCCGGGCGATCGGTCGAGCCGACTCTACTGCTCCATCTGGCAGTCATGCTCGCGGCCGACGCCCAGCCCCACAACAATACAACCACTATTGCTTATGGCAACATGACTACATATTCAGAATCCACACAGACACTGCATAAACTCAGGCAGACAACATACCCCAGGCAGAAAACATATTATTTTGATAATTGCTGTAATTAATAAGGGAAAGAAAAGCACGAAAAACGAAATAAAATGGTGCCATATTCCCTTGTTTATAGGTGATAAACTGATAATTTTTACCTGTGCCATTCAAAGTGGGTGGAGGTTATGTTTTCACTCCTGTTTATCTGTCTGTTTGTGAGCAAGATATCTCAAAAAGTTATGAACGGATTCGGATGAAACTTAGTGGAGAGGTTGGGTGTGTGACAGGGGTAATTGTTTAGATTTTGGTGAAGATCTGGATCCGGATATGATAATTGTCAGTGATTCTTCACAATTGAGCGATAGGGTCAGGTCAGGTCAGGTATGGGAGCATGCGCCAGAGCAGCGCGTCGCTGCATCCACTCCGTCGGTACTCCAGGGGCCTCCGTCTGGACATACCCCAGGCAGATGCCTGGCCTATCCCCATCTCCTTGAGATGTTCATCAATTTGCTGCAACCATGAGGAACGTGGTCGGCCCACTGGCGTCCTCCACTCACGAGGCTCCCTCGCTGAGAGAATCTGATCAGCAGGATCAGAGTCAGGAAAACGGGCCAGATGTCCATACAGCCGCAGCTGACGCTCACGGACGATGCAGGTAACAAATCTCATTTGAGTCTGTCTCAGCAACCGCTTGTTGGACACAAAGTCTGACCAGCGATAGCCAAGGATTCTCTGAAGAGACCTGGTACCAAAGGAATTAAGTCTCTGTCTTAGATCCCTGGTCAGAGTCCAAGTCCCACATCCATAGAGCAAGAATGGAAGCACCAACGACCTGAAGACTCAGACTTTCGTCCTCCCTCACAGGTACCGGCAGCACCACACCCCATAATCCAGTGAATCCATGACTCCCCAGGCCCGACCCAGACGTCTGTTCACCTCTGGCTCACAGCCAGCAGACACATGAATATCACTGCCAAGGAAAGTGAATCTCTCCATGACCTCAACATCCTCACCACAAACAGGTACAGAAAGGATAGCAGCATCCAAGATGTCAATGAAAGCCTGGATATTAGTTTTGACCCAGGAAACCCGTAATACTAGCGGCTCCGACTCCTCATTCACCACCTCGAGGGCCCGCAAAAGGATATCTGGAGTCTCCGCAAAGATGACTGCATCATCTGCAAAATCAAGGTCAGAGATCTTGACATTCCCAAATGATGCACCGCAGCTTGATCTCTCCGAGATCCTCCCCAGAATCCAGTCCATACAAGTACTGAAAAGTGTGGGGGCCAGTACACACCGCTGATAAACTCCAGTAACAACTGGAAATAAGTCGGAGATGGTATCACCACATCTCACAGCACTCATTACCAGAGTATAGTTCAGACATCAGATTGTTCAGTTTTAGTTGCATCCCACGAAGACCAAGACTCCTCCAGAGGGCATCCCGATTCACTGAATCAAACGCCTTATAGAGATCAACATAGGCTGCAAACAGCCCTGCCAAAACTCTCGACTGCGTTCGGTGAGGACCCGAAGAGCAAGAATACGGTCAATCATTGACCTCTTTGGTGTAAAGCCTGACTGTTCTGGACGCTGGTGCTCAAGCAGATGGTGGCGAAACCTATCAATAATTATCCGAGCAAAGACCTTGCGGAATTATCCGGGAAGGGCGATCACCCTTCCCTTTCCAGAGAGGGACAACAAGGCCCCTTCTTCCAGTCAGTTGGGATGACTCCACTCTCTGCCACACTCTGCCCTCCAACCAAAAACTGACTCTGTCACGATTCGCCTTGCGCTCGCCGTTTTATAGGCCGGCAGGAGAAAACAAAATGCAAATTTCCGGATCAGAATGACCTCGGGGGCGGAGCCACGCTCGCCAATTGGATAGAGGAAAAGTGGGCGTGAACCTCCCCTGATCCTAGAATTTGCATATATGGATTTCACACAGACGTGCCTGGAGGCGGGGCCAAGCCGCTCTACGCTTGCTGATTGGACCGATCAGAAGTGGGCGTGTAGCGTTCTTGATCCGAATTCTCCCTCGGAAAGGCCGCTATTTGCACTCGCGGCTCGGTGCGTATCTTGAACGAGCCCAAAACAGGCCGACGCTCAGTGTTCACAGGTGGTGCGGGAATGGCCGTAGAAGGAGAGAGGTGAGGGTGGTGGAGGGTTTATCGGTGGTGGTTTGATGGTTATGGCAGTTGAGACGTGGTTGGTTTAAAATAAAGATAGAACAGAAAAACGGCTATCTCAAAGCGTCGCAGCCCGAATGAATCACATAAATTCCCTATAAACAACGGGTTTGGGGCTAACTACACATGCACTTCGAGTTATCTCACCTACGGGCCCTGAATGGTGCATTGCGAATTTCCACAGCCGTAACAATATGTATGTATATTGTTGCGAATTTGCGCCTGCCGACGTGCGAACGGCCATTTAACTCGAATTGCGGCACGTCGCCCACCGGACGGACAATTCTGTCGTGACCCTCTCGGAACAACGCCGGGAGCTAGTCAGGGGTGGGGGTTTAACCTCACCACGATCGTGCCGATTGCCCACCCGCGCAGGATAGGGTTGCTCGCCAAGTTCGATCTACCGAAGTACCTACACGAATGGTCGACCGGGCGATCGTACCACGCCACAGGCCGACTCCGGACACGAACCGCTTAAGTGGTCCATTCCGTGCTACAGTGATAATCGAGCAGTGCTATCGTCGGCCTTGACGGTTCCGCTTAATTACCGGGATGTTGCACCCACTACGAACCCCTTACGTGAAGCAGGATGGAGAGTCAATTTAAAAGGAAGGAGACGAAGCAGAGCGGGAACAGTTCAACAAGCAAGCATTTTATTCACACGCACACACAGACAAGCACAGAAGGCATGTATTTACAGCCATGCAATTATGCACAAAAAGCAAATGTAATACAACCGACTAACGCGTACACACGGCAACACTTACACAGTTTTACTTCACAGACGGTGCCAACACACATTTACACAAAAGCAAAAGAAAGAAGCCACCCTCACAGACAAGGAGGCAGACAGGCCCGTAGACCAAATGTGCGTGGGACCTAGAGGAGCGGCGAGGTCCGCGAGACTGGGGAGGTCTCACCCGCGTTCTCTTGACGCGTTGTCGGGCAAGCCGCAAAGTGTCCGCACCGCTGTGCCCCGACTCCGGGCCCCTGGCGTGCTTGTTGGCACCACGTTTGGGGTGGGGGAGGAATGGGGCCCCCTTTTGCACTATCTCAGCGCGGGGGAAGGGGAAATTGTTGATGCCCTGGGGGCGGGGAGTAGCTGACTGAATTGGGTCCTGCAACGAGGGGAGCAATCCCCCACACCGCAGCCTCGTCGCCGACTGCCGTCCTCCTGGCCTCGGACCCGAGCTCCCCTGCCCCGACCAGCCGCCCGCAGCTCCACCGCGCGCACTCGACTCAACTCCACCAACGCGGCGCTCCTTGTCTCCAAAAGCAACTCCTCGACGACACACTCTCCTTCCAGTTCCACACTCTCCTCCGACCTCAACTCAAGGGCCCGAGTCGCCTTCCGCTCGCACCTTTATAGCTCTCAGGAGAAGCCGATATGCAAATATGCGGATCAAAACGCGATTGGAAGCGGGGCCACCCCACCCTCTGTTCAGCCATTGGTCAGGCAAAAAGGGGCGTGAACCTCCCTGGATCCGCATATTTGGATAAACGGACTTCACCTATGCGCGCTTGGAGGCGGGGCCAAGCCACCTCGCATTCGCCCATTGGACGGAGGGGAAGTGGGCGTGAAGCGTTTCTGATCCGAATTTTCCCCTCGGAAAGGCCGCCATTCGCGCTCGCGGCTCGGTGCGTTTGGCACCAATCGCCGAACGGGCCCGAGACAGCCCGACGTTCAGTGTTCACAGGTGGTGCGGGAATGGCCGTAGAAGCGATGATGTGGGATGAAGTTGTGAAGGTAAAGGCGAAGGTGGTGGTGTTTGCGAATGGTTGTAGAAGCAATCATGTGGTAGCGTAGGTGGTGGAGGTGGCGTCGTTGTAGTGTGGTTGGCGCTGTGGTGGGGATGGCGTGGTTGTTGAGATGCTGTTTGTTTGAAATAAAAGATAGAACAGAAAAACAACTAACTCAAAGCGTCGCAGCCCGGATGGATCACATAAATTCCCTCTATACAACGGGTTTGGGCTAACTACACATGTACCTATGGAGATATCTCACCTGAGGGCCCTTTATGGTGTAATGCGAATTTCCACAGCCGTAACACTACCCCTCCCCTTTTTACAGACTCGTCCCGAGTCGTCAAATTCTCGTGTGCCATCATGTGTAGTTCTCCCCTAGTACGTTTTACCTACAGATCCCTGAGTGAGACATTCATTGTATTCGTGTCCCCAAAATAAATAACCTGAGGGCTGAGTAACTAACTAAGCAAACCCACTCACTCAGACGACTTAAATAAAATTGCCGGCGTTGACAGACATGCCGGGGGCGCACTCATATTTACAGTACATCTTAATACCTTAACTTACAAATTTTACACTAAACCATGGCCCAGGATCAATGGACTCTGCAGGGAGCAAAACAAAAGTCAACCAGTGCACGGGCCGCCACTGCAGGCCCGTGTTGTAGCTGCCAACAGGACAGTTCTTGCAACTTCACGACGATCCTGGCGCACATGGCAATGAACAAGGGTGGGGGGTGGGGGGGTAAATCAAAACAGAACGGGGCAAAATGGACGAGGGCAGTAGGCATGGATGTCAAAGGTGATCAGGCAAACACAGCCCGCAGAACAAGGCCGCTGCAGGCAAACACAGCCGGCAGATGAAGCTGGCCAGCCTTTCGCCTTGAGATGGAGGTTGGTGGAGGGAGTGCGGTGGTGCTGGCCACTCAGAACGTGGGCTCGGACCTACCTACTTGTTTCCCTCCCAACCTATCGCCTTTGCCTGTCACTGTACCTACCCACTCCCTTAATTTGTAAAAACCAATTTAGCCCCAATTAATTTATTTGTTGTTTTTATTTTTATCCTTACTTCCCCACTATAATTTCGTCCCCTAACCCCCTTTACTGTCTCTGTTCGGCTAACCTATCGTCCCCAAGCCTACTCCCACCCCTACATTCCCTTCCCGGAGGGGAATAAGGGAGAGATAGCGTCCTGTGTCGAAGCCCAACTCAAGCCTCAGGATGGCCTCCCCAGACTTCAGCGATCTAACCCAAAGTGGGTCCAGCGGCCCACAACGAGAGCGAAGGGATGGATGGTGCGGAGGGGTACAATTCCTATCTACCCTATCCATTAACCTTTAAACTACCCCGGGGCTTTCAACAAGCGCCTCTCGCTTAACCTATCGGTTCTAGCAACCAAGATTCCCGTCACCTGTGTTGGTGTCCTTACAATTTCAGGCCTCGCCCCCCCCCCAATTTTCTCTCCGTGCCCTCACACGGTTTCGTGGCTGGGACGCGTGGCTCCCTTGGCAGGCACGACCCTCTGCCGATTCTCCGACGATGGCACCCCCGGGCACTACACTGCCTCCGAGCCTACCAGCTCCGTAAACACCGGGGAGTGCCCTCCATGGCGACTCCCCTGAAACGCTCACGTGGCAAGCTGGCGCCCCGGGCCCCTTCCCTGGGTGCCCGTGCCCAATGCACTGCCCACGTGGCTAATGGCGCCCTGGGCCCCCGCATCCCGCGGGCGCACCCGTGCCCACTACGCTATCCCGGCCCCCCATGGGCCCTTGGCCTACCACGGCCGACTAGCCCGGTGCCTGGGGTACCCACTCAGCGATACCTTTCGCAGCCACGCTCCCAGCCCGTCAACAGGACTCCTGCACCCCTCCAAACAGGTATCGAGCCTACACTCCCACCAACAGCAAAACTACTTCCATTTTGTCAATGTAACTAACCCCTCTACCTCACTTTACTCTGACCCCGGGGTCCCTTGGGCGGGAATCACTCCTCCCCCCAATCACTCATTGCACCATGCATTCCACATTCGCTCCACTCACACAGATCCGCTGGCCTCACTCACTCAATACGTTTCCTTTCACACCTCACACATCGCTGAATCCTGCCATCCTGCTCACTACATCCCCTAACTAACTCGTGCTCCCACGTCATCCCTTAAACTACAGCACGTTCCTTTTAACACTACGTAGCTAAGCTACGTCCCCACTACACACTCAGTCTGTCTCTGTCTCCAAATCATTAAAATCATTTCCCATCCTAAATCTGGCTACAATCCCTCGAACTAATCCATTCCACGGGCCCCATGAGGACTTACCCCTGCCCCATGAGACCGGTCTAGCAAACACTAACTCTTCCCCCTAGCTAGTTCCATCCTGTGCCCTGGGCAAGGGGGTCTTCCACCCCTGCCCAGGGAATCCTGTTCACCCGAAAGCGAGGCTTGCTTTTTTTTTTCACATGCGCAGCACCAGCGCGGCAACTCGCAACCTGCGCACCAGCGCGGCAATTCACAGCCGCGCACCTTTGGCGTGACGTCATGGCAGCTGTTCGCGTCCCTCGTCCCTCTTGGACGGTACCATCCAGCAGGGATTCACCCTCCTGCCGGATTCCAACCATACACGCAGCCATGACGTCACCCGGCGCATAAAAAAAAAACACAAGCCTCGCGTCTCGAGGGGTTCCCCACGCGAACACATGTGCTCCGCCCGTTGGAGCTTAACACACACGCCCGCGTGGAGAACCCGTCCGGTCCAAATTCGAAATCCTGCCTAAACTTTGTCCGTCGCGGGATCAGCAACATCCACCGCGGGCGTTTCCGGACCGGGCTTCACTCCCGCAAGCGAGCACGTGGCGGCCTCGTGCGTTGCACAGCACGGACCTCGCGCTCGCTGCTGGGTAAACCCAGCGCGGTCCCCAATCCAACTATGGCTGCTACTCGGCCTTTGTCTATCTGTCGCCGTCGTCTACGTCGCACGCACACACTCCTGCATGCCATGACGCTCACACACCTCTCCATGACACTCGGACATGCGGTTGCGTGTTCCCGCATACCGATCGTCATCTCTCTTTCATACCGCTTTCTCACACACGTGGTCTCTGTTACACACACCTTTTCACTCACGATCGCCAAGTCACTCACGCTATTCGTGCGTTTCAGCACGCATTTCGAACCACTCGAAACCACACACACCAGGACACTCACGCTGGGAATTCACGCCACAACAAGGGGTTCCGAGGGTCTCCAAACCCCCCAAGCTCCGTGTGCACCCATCCACAGCACTCGCCCCCTCGACCTCGCAAAGCTCGACCGGACCCACCTGGTCGAGATCCGCTTCAAGGGAGCATAGAGTCTCCCTCCGTTCCCGAAGGAGGCTATCCGGCTGCTTGCACCGGGTCACGACACATTCCCCTAGCTCCCCCTCATCGTCCTCCACTAACTCCATGTGTGTGTGCTCGTCTTTCACCCCGTCTTTATCGTGTAGTCTCTCTCCTACTTTTTCTATCTCCCTTGTCTCTGTTATTCCTTCCAACTCCTGTGTCTCCGTCACCTCTACCTCCTTTAATTTCTCAGTTATTTCTTTCAACTCCTGCGTCTCCGTCTCTGTCACCTCCACCTCCTTCAATTTCTCCGTTATTTCCTTTAATCCATACGTCTCCGTCGTCACCTCTACCTCCTTTAATTTCTCCGTTATTTCCTTTAATTCCTGCGTCTCCGTCACCTCTACCTCCTTCAATTTCTCTGTGATTGTCGTGGCGGCAACGCTCGTCATCAACTGTGCGAGTTCATACACTTCTCGTCCAATCATCATTATTTTCTCCGTCAATTCTTCCTCACCCGTTATCGTGGTCCGAACCGCCGCCACACTCCCCCTCGACTCAGTATTTCCTTTAGGTAGCGTCCTGGTCCCGTTTGCAAATTCTCGGAGCATTTTTATATCCTCCGCCATTGTTCCCAGATCCCAATCCTTTTGCTTCATCGCAAGGTCCATGACGACCATTAGTTGCTGCATTGTCACATGCCCTGGCCGCATCCACTGACCACGTTCAGTGGTGCAATTGCGACAATAAAAATAACCCGATGCATAGCATAGCCACTTTTTCCATCCCTGGGGTAAAGATGTGTCTTCCTCACGGGTGTCCTGGAACATGGTTTCTACATTACAACACGTATTCATTTCTACCCCCGGCACCCGCTCGCCTTGAGACTCTATCTTATTTCTCGTAAGGGATTAATTTAAAAAGCTCGTAATTTGGAGGGAACGGGGGGGGGGGTCGCCTCGCACACCCCTGCTCCGTTCCCCGTGAATTTAGCTTTGAGGCGGGGCCGATTCGAATCCCACTCCCGGACACCAGTGTTGCGACTTCGCGCCCGCCGGCGTGCGAACGGCCACGTAACTCGAATCGCGGCACGTCGCCCACCGGACGGACAATTCTGTCGTGACCCTCTCGGGACAACGCCGGGAGCTAGTCACGGGTGGGGGTTTAACCTCACCATGATCGTGCCAATTGCCCACCCGCGCAGGATAGGGTTGCTCGCCAAATTCGATCTACCGAAGTACCTGCGCGAATGGTCGACCGGGCGATCGTACCACGCCACAGGCCGACTCCGGACACGAACCGCTTAAGCGGTCCGTTCCGTGCTACAGTGATAACAGAGCGGTGTTATCGTCGGCCTTGACGGTTCCGATTAATTACCGGGATCTTGCACCCAC
>NC_140972.1:47174570-47329570 GCF_056783735.1 Eptatretus burgeri
AAGTATATTGATGACTTCCGTCATCTGTTTGTGTGTGTGTTTGTTTGTTTATAGGCACGATAACTCGAAAACAGAAGAAGCTACCAATGTCAAATTACACCACGTGATTTAGGAGGGTGATGGCTAGCGCTGATAAGATTTTGGTCAAAATCGGTTAGAGGTCAAGGTCACAGTGAGGTCAAAAATTCGAGTTTTGATGGTTTGGTACAGAATCATTGTAGAAACTTCTGGTTTGCGTTGCTACCTTCTCTAGAGACAGCTTTTATTAGACAAGGTCAGAGGTCAAGTTGATGATTTCGTAAGTACCAGTCAATGACTGCTTGTTACTTACGAAATCTAAAGATTTCGTAAGTATATTGATGACTTCCGTCCTCTGTTTGTTTGTTTGTGTGTTTGTTTGTTTGCACGATAACTCGAGAACGGAAGAAGCTACCAATGTCAAATTACACCGCGTGATTCAGGAGGGTAATGTCTAGCGCTGATTAGATTTTGGTCATAATCAGTCAAAGGTCAAGGTCACAGTGAGGTCAAACATAATTCCGTAAATTAATGTGGAGAAATGGAGTATTTTTGCTTCGATTGACGTTATGAGTTTGTTTTAACTTCAATTTTAATATCGTCTTCGGTTTTTGAGATCGCTTAGGACGCTTAAAACTCGGTTGTCGAAATTCTGGTAAAAATCGGATGTTTTGGAGACGTTTTAAGATTGTATAAAAAATATTTCACTCGCCGCGTCACGGGTCGTCACGTGGTGCAGCGTGAGCAGAGGCGTCGTTGATTACGTAAAGGTTTTCCGTAAAAGGTGTGCGCGCTGACGGTGTTTTCGATAAAGATGGTGTTTAAATGTCATTTTTTATCCCAATTAAGGTCATCGTCGCATACCTGACTCGCTAAGCCGTCGGATTATGTAAAGATTGTTGGTGGATGGCCGAATATTACGGTTTTGTGACTTTGATAAAATAATATTAAATAATTGCGTCAAGAAATGGAGATTTTTGCTTCGGTCGACATTACAATTTTTGATGGTTTGGTTCAGAATCATCGTAGAAACTTCTGGTTTGCGTCGCTACCTTCTCCGGAGACAGCTTTTATTAGACAAGGTCAGAGGTCAAGTTGACGATTTCCTCAGTACCAGTCTCTGACTGCTTATTTGTTTGTGTGCACGATATCTCAAAAAGTTGTGGACGGATTCGGATGAAACTTGGTGGACAGGTTGGGTGTGTGGCAAGGACGAATTGATTCGATTTTGGTGAAGATCCGAATCCTCATCTGGATATGAGGATTATTCAATTTCTAAAGAGATTTCTTCACCATTGAGATCGGGCCAAAAACGATATCTTGTAGTACTGGAAAGCATGATATTTCAAAAATGTGTTGGGCCCGATATGTTCTCGTAGATGAGGCATTGCGTGGAGCAGGTATGCGCTCTCCCGAGTGCCCTTCTAGTTATTAAAGGAAATCCTGAATTCGAATTTTCTCAGCACTTTAACCACGTGACAAACCCCAGGCTCTCCAAAGCAATAAAGGTTATCGAAGTTAGAATAAAAAAAAAATCTTGAGCTCCGATTATGAACCCGGACACATTCTGAAACGAACGAGATGGTTCAGCCATCGCATATGCCGCATCGACGTACATATCCATTCATTGTACACATCGTTGACAAAGCCAAACGTTGTGAAGAAAACCACCACACATATACACATTAAAACAATAACAACAATCATCGTACAATACGTATAACGATCCACCTCGAGACGAGGCTTTTACATTTACATCAATTATAAACATTAGTGAAGCCTCAAACACACCGATGTTTCATGTTGCTTGTCCCACGTCTAGGCCTCAACGCCGCACGTCTGCCTACGTCATCACGTTTATATATTTTATATTAAAAAAAAAAAAAAAGCTTTCAACTGCAATATGTCCGACGTCGTTTGATATTATTATTATTACTCCTTCTTCTGTGTTTCGCCGTTTGTATATTTTGCATTTCTTTCAGTATCTGCTCTCATCATCATCGTCGTTCGGGATCGGAGGATGATGTCCTGGAGTGAGTCATTTTTCGCAAATTTTTATCTAAAAAGACGTCAACAACTATTTAAAAGCAAGCTCTTTGCTTAAACATATTTTAATAGCTTTTATGAAATCTTTAAACACAACAATTATAAGAAAAAGGATAACAGCAATCGCAATCAAATGAATCGTACCTCTGATTGCGACCACGTCCGCCACACCGCCATAAACATCAAACCAAGCAGGAGGGAGAAAATGTACAAATACTGATATTATAACGAGCGGAGAGCGAAGAAGATAAGGAGGACAAAAACTCATGAAGTGCGCTCACGGACGTTACCAGAGGGAGGCTGCTTGTCGCGGATTCAGAGACGAGGAGGATGTTCTTCACCCAATCCGCTTGGCAAGCGGCTTAAGCACTCCGACGAAATGGTTCATAGGGAACGGCTCGCTTGGCAAGCGATAGCAAGCTGATTGGTGATGGCACGCACCAATGGTTTTTCTTCAGGTATTTGTGTAAATATTGATTGTAAAAGTGAACCATATTATTTTCTCCAGCGTCTCCTCACGGCGTGAAATTTCGTGTCATTTGTTTTGATTGATTGATTGATTGCTGCATGTCGAGTTATGTCCCTTGTTGCTCGGTGATGATCTTGGTTGAATTTGTTGGACTACTTATTGTCATTTGTAATTTCATTGAAAATTCGCAGGGGTTCCCGGCGTTGCCTAGCAACGCCGGGTCCCCCTCCCGCCCCTTCTCCTACCTCATCCCACTCCTCCCACGGCCTCTCCGACCCCACCCCGCCCTCCCTCCAGACCCCTTCTCTTCCCTCTGAACTCCCCCCTCCCCCACCCCCTTACCCTGCGTCCCCTGATTAGTGGAGGTTCGCTTTGAGGGTTTCCCACTCCTTTGAGGACGTGCACATCTCCACAGGTGACTTGTAATTACCCTCTGCCAACACCGCCGGGTCTGGATACACGATACACATTGACAGAGTTTTCGTCGACCTTCCATCTCGAACCTCCGCGGCTCCAGATGAAACCAAGTCGCCCATGGTCACCACGAGGTCGAACTTGGTCCATGTGCCAAGTTTGGTGCCAATTGGCCCAGGAGTTTTTGGCGTGATGGTCGGTTTTTCCTTGATAAAATGGTTCATGTGACTTGGTAGCGTTTTTGCAGTGACACAACCGCAGCACATGGTTGTAAAAGGTTTGGGTTGCTCTTGCTTCCTCATTGCATGCAGCAGCTGCTTGTCGTCCTCATGACAATCTTGTGTCCAAAACTCGTTTTCCTCCTTGGCATCATCCCTCTTCCTACTCTGTGTCGCTTCTCCTTGTTCTTGTTCTTTCGGATGCAGCACATAGCTACGGTCTGCAGGTAGAATAATTTGTTGGGTGGGGCGCAGCTGTGCCACTGATGCAGTGCCCCCTGGAAGGTTATGTCGCGTTGGGCGTTTTAAAGGATTCAACAACAGCGAAGGTTTAACTGTTTTTTTTTTTACAGTTCCAGTATAAAAGGCCATCAAAATGATGGGTTGGAGAAATTTTATTCGAAATATTCAAAGAGACTTGAAGATATTGTTGTGGTTGACGAAATTCGCAAACCACCATTCAGGTCCCTTAGGTGAGATATCTCTGTAAGTATATGTGTAGTTAGGCCCAAACCCGTTGTTTCGAGGGAATAAATGTCATTCGTTCGGGCTGCGACCCCTCTAGATAGCCGTTTTTCTTTTACTATCTTTATTTTGGACCAGCCGCCATTACTACCACCACCAACCACGTCTCAACAGCCATCACACAACAACCACCAACCACAACGCCGCTTCACAACAACAGCCACGACCTTTACCGTCACAACTCGCCACCATCGCATCACCACCATTCTTGCGCCACTTGTGGGCACCGATACTGGACTCGTGCAGGGCACGCACCGAGCAGCGTGTTCAGAAACATCACAGACTTTCCGAAGAAAACGGATCAAAAACGACTCATGCCCACTTCTGTTCCGTCCTATCGGTGAGCGTGGGGCGATTTGGCCCCGCCTCCAGGGCGTTGGAGCGTAGTCGCTATATGCAAATTCATGGATCAAAAAGCATTCACGCCCACTTTTCCTCGGTCCAATGGGGAGCCAGTTAGAGGTGAAGGGTCGGAGGTAAAGGGTCAAAGGTGAAGGGGCGAAGCCACGGGGCATATAAGGGGCCGCGTTCGTCAGTCGAGTTCGGAGTTGGGAGTTCGCGGAGCCAGTGAAGAGTAGGGACGAGTCAAGAGAGGAGACGGAGAGGGCGATCGGACGAAGCTGTGGAGAGGCGGCGGCGGCGAAGGCGGTTGAGGGGGTGCTCGCGTCGGATTCGGGGAACTGCGGAGGGAGAGGCCGGCGGCGCGACCGAGGTCGTGGTGGAGACGCTCGTCGCGGGACCCGAGACAGGGAGATATCCTCCATCCCCCGAGCATCAACAACCCCCCTCCTGTTTCCCCCCGCGCTGAGATAGTGCGACAAGGGGGCCCCTTTCCCACCCCCCTACCAGACACTGTCCGCGAGGCCCGCGGAGTTGGGGCGCCACCGCCACTTTGCGTCTCATCATCAGACGGGAAGGCCCGACGCGGTCTCGGCCCCAGGCCCGCCTACCCCCCTCATCCTTGAGGGTGGTCCTTTTCTTTTGCTTTGGGTATATGTGCTGTCGGCGCCGTCTGTGAAGTAAAATTGTATAAGTGTTGCCGTGTGCTCGGTAGTCGGATAGCTCTGCATTGTCTTCTTCTTTTATATTTGCTTTTTGTGTAATTGTATATGTGTGCTTTCCGTTCATCGCAAAATAAATGTGCTTATTGTTGGACTGTTTTCCCGTTTCGCTTCGTCTTTTCCTGTATTGAATCTCCATCTTACTTCACGTAAAGGGTTGGTCGTGGGCTAAAACGCCCGATAATTAATCGAACCGTCGCGGCCGACGATAACACCGCTCGGTTATCCCGATAGTACGGAACGGGTCGCTTAAAGTGGCCCGTGTCCAAAGTCGACCTGCGGCGAGGTGCGATCGCCCGGTCTACCCTCCGTGTGGGTACTTAGGTAGGTCGAATTTGGCGAGCAACCCTATCCCACGCGGGGGGCCGATTGGCACGATCGTGGTGAGGCCGAAAGGTCCACCCGTGACTAGTTCCCAGCGTTAGTCCGAGAGGGTCACGACTGGATTGTCCGTCCGGTGGGCGACGTGCCGCGATTCGAGTTACGTGGCCGTTCGCACGCCGGCGGGCGCGAATCCGCAACAATATAATGTTTCGAAGCAAGAAGCGTTATTTTAATTTTTTTCTCTTTATTATTACCTGATTAGGGTTAGGGTTTGTGACCATATTTTCTTTATCTTCTGGGACGCTTCGTTTTGATAGTTTAATGGTTATTATCCTGCCCCCTCCCGGAGGGAGGGAGCAGGATATTGTAATCGTCCGGTTTGTTTGTCTGTCTGTCTGTTAACAACTTTACGGCAAAACGGCTTTAGCAAACACTATCAAATTTAATCCACAGGTGGGCAATGAACCTTGGACGACCCAATTAACTTTTGGGTCCAATTGGATCAAAGGTCAAGGTCAAGGTCACGAAAATATCAACATCGTTTTTCGCTCATAACTTCGTCAAAAAACAATCTGATTTACTTCAAACTAAGCTCATAGTGAACCTTATTCTATTTGCCACTTATAATCCTACCCATTCCTAGAGTGAAAAATGCATATTTGTGAAGATCGGTAGGGTCCGAAGTTTTGGGGGTCATGGTCATCGGTCAAAATTACAAATTTTCCATTAAAACTAAAACATGGTTACGAAAATACAACTTTACGGGAAAACGGCTGGCTCAAACACTGTCAAATTGTATCCACATGTGGGTAATAAACCTCGGTCGAACCCATTAACTTTTGGGTCCAATTAGGTCAAAGGTCAAGGTCAGGTCACGAAAAGGTCAAAATCTTTTTTCGCTCATAACTTCATCAAAAATGGTTTAATTGACTTCAAACTAAGACTAAGATATTCCTTATTCTATTCCTTATAATCAACATTCAGGTTAAGGATTATCAAATTTAAATTTGATCCCCAAAATAACTTTATGCCTTAAATGGGCAGGATTTGTTGTGCCTGGCACAACTTGTTTAAAAAAAGAAATCTTTATTATTACCCTATGAGGGTTAGGGTTTGTTACCCTGTTTTCTTTATCTTCTGGGACGTTTCGTTTTGATAGTTTAATGGACCCATCTTCAAGACGTAGTTTTTATTGTAAGAAAAAAATCTCCTCAATAAACTCAGCAACAGAAATCAAAAGATAAGAATCAAAATGCAAGAAACAAAACTTAACTTAAAGAAAAATGAAGCAACAAAATCATCATTTACCCACCCCACTATAATCCCCATAACTTCTGCTGCTCCCACAGGGAGGACACAAGTGAGGGGTGGGGAGTTTCTTCTCATGGAATGAGTGGGAACAGGAAGGAACAGGGGAGGTATAACTGGGAAAATCCTCTTCAGGTCAGGTCAGGTATGGGACCATGCGTCGGAGCAGCGCGTCGCTGCGTCCACTTTTTGCCGGTACTCCAGCGGCCTCTGTCTGGCCATCCCCCAGGCAGATGCCTGACCCATCTCCATCTCCCGAGATTCTGATCAACCTGCTGCAACCAAGAAGTACATGGTCACCCCATTGGCCTCCTCCACTCACGAGGCTCCCTCGCTGAGAGAATCTGGTGGGCAGGGTCAGCGTCAGGAAAACGAACCACATGTCTATACAGCCACAGCTGCCACTCACAGACTATGCAGGTAACAAATCTCATTTGAGTCGCTCTCAATAACCGCTCCTTGGACACAAAGTCCAGCGAGCAATAGTCAAGGATTCTCCGAAGAGACCTGCTACCAAAGGAATTAAGTCTCTGTCTCAGATTCCTGGTCAGAGTCCAAGTCTCACATCCATAGAGCAAGACTGGAAGCAACAAGGACCTGAAGACTGAATTTCATCCTCCTGCACAGTTACCGACAGCACCACACCCCTTGATCCAGTGAATCCATAACTCCCCAGGCCCGACCCAAACATCAATTTACCTCTGGCTCACAGCCAGCAGAACCAAGGACATCACTGCCAAGGTAAGTGAATCTCTCCGTGACTTCAACATCCTCACCACAAACAGGTACAGGCAGGATAGTAACATCCAAGATGTCATTGAAAGCCTGGAACTCAGTTTTGACCCAGGAAACCTGTAATCCCAGCAGCTCCAACTCCTCATTCAGCACCTAAAGGGCCCCCAAAAGGATATCCAGAGTCTCTGCAAAGATGACTGCATCATCTGCGAAATCAAGGTCAGAGATCTTGGCATTTCCAAACGATGCACCGCAGCTTGATCTCTCCGACATCCTCCGCAGAATCCAGTCCATACAAGCGCTGAAAATTGTGGAGCCATTCCAATAATAATAGTACAATAACTAGACCCACAGTACAATAACTAGATCCTCTCGGTGATCTGCCATGTCCTGTCCCCCTTCTGCCCCAGCCCTGGATCGGCCGTTTAATGCCCGAGGGTGCTCTACGCCCCACAGGCTTCTCTGCTTGGGTTCGCTGGCAATAAATTCCCTATGGACCTTTGCCCAGCGGAGGTGGTCTTTTACACTGCCGGCCCCTCCTCCGACACTTATTCATTGTCCATTTGCCTGTGTCTATACCAGCGTCCTTGGAGGAAGACCCATCACTTTCAATCCCCAGCAGCAGAGTCTCTTGAATGGAGGTTGTTCACTCTGACCCTGCCACTGGAGCAACCACCTTTTTCCACAGTGTTCTCCCCTCCCACCTCAGTGGGCTCGGCACCCAACGTAACCACACCCAGGTCCTTTGCTGCTGGGGACGAGATGACTGCGACCTTCCCCTTACTCTCCTCCCCTCTCTCCTCTTTCCTCTCCTCCTACCTCTTCCCCGCCTCCTTTGTGGGGAGGGTGAACAACAAGACAGGAAAGGGAGACACCACACCCGTAATGGTCTTTGGGGCAACACCTCCACCCCCGCCCACAGACGGATGCATCCTGCTGGCGTAGCACTGCAGGTAGGAGCGGAAGGTGTGCCCCAGTGCACTATAGAAGTTGCACTGCACCTGTTTGGTGCAGTGCTTCCTCGAATTTCCAACTGGCCACACTGTGAGCAAAACTGTTCTTTGTACCCAACAACAAGATGGTCCATTTGACCGTACTTGAGGCATACTTTTGGCTGACCCGTGTAAAAAAAAAAACCTGCCCACAGCCCATCCCAATAATGATCCCATTAGCGAAGTGGATGACCATGCCATCCTCCTTGACCCAGAACTTGACGCAATATTGTCGACATAATTTGGGTGTGATATTGGCTCTGAGTGAGAGCCAATAATTCCACATCCATCTCTCCGACAGCCCGCCGGACTCCTCCCCATGCCACATCACATCCTGTGACATGTATATGTGCATTATACCACATCTTCCTTTCTTTGAGAACAAAGGGTGGACTACCTTTGCCTCTCCAGCTCTTAAGGGATTATTCTGCTCTTGTGCTGGAAGACCTGTCCCAACTCTGACTTTGCATTAAAGCTCTGTAGTCAATGTCTTTTTCTCTTTATTTATCCCTGGGAGACTGACATTTCTACGACTGAGAAACTATCAACATCAATCTCTCACAATCAAGTCCCTGAGGCTTGAACAATCAAGTCCATGAGGCTTGATTATCTCTCTCTGAGACCTTGGCCTGAGGGTGGCAGTAGTGACCCATCTGCTTGCAGGAGTAAGTGCTGGTGAAGCCGGTGCAGCCTCCAATGACTTGTCTTATGCTCTGGATCCTCCAGTGTCGCTCTCCCTCACCTCCATTGGCACCAGTTTATGCGGGTTCCTCCTGACATCGATCAAGTAGGTATGAGGAGTCGGATGTGCAAACACCACAGTACCTTGAACTTTTGCATCTGTGATCCACACTTCTCTCCCTGGTGTGAGCTTGCCGAGGTTTCTTATCCGGTGTTTCCTGTTGAAGCACTTTGAATCCATCTACTTCTTCTCCCTTTATATGAGATCAACTGTCCTTTTGGCTGGAAGAACTGGATCCAACATTGCTGGAAAGATGTGAGCCATGGTGTGTAGACTACACCCCACCAACAGTTGTGCTGGGCTCTATCTGTTCCACAGGGGAGTTTCTCTGTATGTAAGCAGGGGAGTTGCTTTGTACGCAAGTTCTGGTTCAGCCGCTTTCTTCAGGAGGTTTTTGTTTTTTACTGTCTGAACAGGTGGCTCAGCATCTCCATTACTCTGAGGATGCTTGGGACTGCTGGTCACATGGCTGAACCGCAAAGTCCACTGCAAAGGCTGCAAAGTCCCTCTTTGAAAACTGTGGAGCATTATCTGTAACGAGTATTTCTGGAATGCTGTCAGGCGAAGATTAATTTCAGATGAACTTTGTCTGCAGGCCTTGTGGGGGAAAGTTGCACTATTTCCGCATATCATGAGAAATAATCTACTATGAGTAAGTAGTTGCTGTTGTTAAGTGTGAACATGTCTGCCCCTAACCTCTGCCAAGGTCTATCAGGTAATGTACTGTACAGTAGCTTGATCAGCATTAAATGCTCAAAGTAATTGCTTCTTTCCTTAATACATCTTGTGCAATTCAGAACAAGAAAAAGAGCAATCAGAGATCGCAGACCCTTGCCAGGACATATTTTGTGTGGTATTTGTGTAGTTTTGTGTGGTGTATTTTGTGTGGTGTTTGTGTACTGGTGTGTTTCCCAGGTTCAAGAATATATATAATTCTGGCTCCTTGACCATGTGTCCGATCATGTTGAAATTCAAACACATATATTCCCCATCACAACCAGATCATAATTGTGAAGTTTGATGTCGATTGATGAAGCGATTCAAGAGAAGGAATTTTTAAAAGATTTTTGCTCAATCCAATATGGCTGCCAGACCATGTGACATCAATTATTTGTGAATACCCTGGTATCGCCAAGGCTTATGGAACATTTTGTGAAGTTCCTCGATCTGTCCAGCCATTCTGGAGAAAAAAGATTTTTATGGGTTTTAGGGTAAATCCAACTTGACTGCCAAACCATGTGACCTATGACATCATTTGTGTGAACGTTTTGTTCTTCATGGATAGGTGGTCATACGTGTAAAGTTTCGCCTTGATCTATTCAGCCATTTCAGAGAAGAAGACTTTTGAAGGTGTTTTTTTAAAAACAATATGGCTGCCAAATCACATGACTGAAGACGTCATCAATTTTTTTTTTCTGTGGACCAATTTATTCCTCGATGGCCCTCAAAATTTTTCATGCTGATCGGATGTTGCATTCTACATATGCAATTATGATGTCATAACGAAGGCACCTATGATGTAATAAAAATCACTGTATTCCCCATGAGTATACTTGCCATGTGCAAAGTTTAATTTTTATCTTGCCAAAACGAAGTTTTTGCAAGATATGTTAGTCAGCTTGTATGTTTTGTTTTTTTTGAATTTTTTTTTGTTTGTTTGTCTGTAATCATGTATAAAAAAATTCTGCAGAGGCCTATAGAGGTCCCTTTCAGCACACAAAATTTTGAAGGTCAAGGTTAAATGTCAAGGTCACTTTGTCGCAAATCAGCGGAGTCGATGAAACCCTTATTTTTTGAGTAATTTTGATCGGATCGTCTTCAAACTTCATGGGAATGTTGTTCATGGTCTGGCGCTCAGCTGATTAATTTTTGGTGGCGATTGGCCTTGACCTTCATATGTTTTTTGTTTTTTTGTCTGTAATCACGTATAAATCACTCTGCAGAGCACAGTTATTATTGGAAATTTTTGTAACTTCGCATATCAGAGACCTATAGAGGTCCTTTCAGTGCATAAAATTTTGAAGGTCAAGGTCAAAGGTCAAGGTCACTTTGTCGCAAATCAGGGGAGTCGACGAAACCCTTATTTTTTGAGTAAATTTGATCGGATCGTCTCCAAACTTCATGGGAATATAGTTCATGATCTGGCGCTCAGCTGATTAATTTTTGGTGGCGATTGGCCTTGACCTTCATGGTTAGCGCCTGAGGTCAAACATATTTGACCCCAAGGTCAAATTTTCAAGTTTTAGGAACCATATCGTGTAGTACCTCAAATTGAACACCTCGATGAGTGCTTTCTAGATATGTCAAGCTTGAGACATTATGACGTCATTTGGTGACGTTATGAGGCAAACACATATTTTTCATGGTTACTCTGTAGAACGATTCTCATCGGAATCTCTCATCGACAGATATTCCTCAAGGAGTCGCTCCTGGTGGATAGCAGCTCTGTTCACCTCAGTGTGACCTTAAAGAAGTCACACAGGTCAGGTCAGGTATGGGAGCATGTGCCAGAACAGCACGTCGCTGCGTCCACTTTCCGCCGGTACTCCAGGGGCCTCCGTCTGGTCATCCCCCAGGCAGATGCCAGGCCCATCCCCATCTCCTTGAGATGATGGTCAACCTGCTGCAACCACGAGGCATGTGGTCGGCCCACTGGCCTCCTCCACTAATGAGACTCCCTCGCTGAGAGAATCTGGTGAGCAGGATCAGCGTCAGGAAAACGAGCCACATGTCCATACAGCCGCAACTGACGCTCACGGACTATGCAGGTAACAAATCTCATCCGAGTCTCTCTCAGCAACCGCTCGTTGGACACAAAATCCAACCAGCAATAGCCAAGGATTCTCCGAAGAGACCTGGTACCAAAGGAATTAAGTCTCCCTCTCAGATCCTTGGTCAGAGTCGAAGTCTCGCATCCATAGAGCAAGACTGGAAGTACCAAGGACCTGAAGACTTGGACTTTCGTCCTCCCGCACAGGCACCGGCAGCGCCACACCCCATGATCCAGTGAATCCATGACTCCCCAGGCCCGACCCAGACGTCTATTGACCTCTGACTCGCAGCCAGCAGAGACATGAATATCACTGCCAAGGTAAGTGAATCTCTCCACGACCTCAACATCCTCACCACAAACAGACACAGACAAGACAGCAGCATCCAAGATGTCACCAAAAGCCTGGATCTTAGTTTTGACCCAAGAAACCCATAATCCCAGCGGCTCCGACTCACCATTCAGTACCTCGAGGGCCCCCAAAAGGATGTCTAAAGTCTCCGCAAAGATGACTGCATCATCTGCAAAATTAAGGTCCGAGATCTTGACATTCCCAAACGATGCACCGCAGCTTGATCTCTCCAACATCCTCCCTAAAATCCAGTCCATACAAGTGCTGAAAAGTGTGGGGGCCAGTACACACCCCTGACGAACTCCAGTAACAACTGGAAATAAGTCAGAGATGGTACCACCACACTTCACAGCACTCTCAGTACCAGAGTAGAGTTCAGACATCAGATCGATCAGTTTTGGTGGCACCCCCACGAAGACCAAGAATCCTCCAGAGGACATCCTGATTCACTGAATCGAACGTTTTACAGAGATCAACATAGGCTGCAAGCAGCCCCTGCCGAAACTCTCGTCTGCATTCGGTGAGGACACGAAGGGCAAGGATACGGTCAATCGTTGACCTCTTTGGTGTAAAGCCTGACTGCTCTGGACGCTGGTGCTCAAGCAGATGGTGGCGAACCCTATCAAGAATTATCCGAGCAAAGACCTTGCCCGGCACTGAGAGCAGCGTCACCCCTCGGTTGTTGTTGCGGTCTTGGCGATCACCCTTCCCTTTCCAGAGAGGGACAACAAGGCCCCTCTTCCAGGCAGTTGGGATGATGCCTGTGTTCCAGGCAGAGCACAAAACTGCACGCAACGACACGAGTGCAGCATTTCCACCAGCCTTGAGAAGTTCAGCACGAATGCCACAGATCCCTGGAGCTTTGCCCCATTTCAACTGGTTCACCGCAGCCTGTTTCCACAAGCGAAGGTGGACCACAGTTGATTCGAGGGTCAGCAACAGGGATTGTAACCCCCTTGACGTCCAACTCGACAGCTGGGGGATCAGCCTGGAGCAACCGCTCAAAGTAACCAGCCCAGCGGGCCTTCACTTCAGACTCCTCTGTCAAGAGCCAACCACTCTCTGCTCGAACTGCAGTGCTCCGAGGGATGGGCTTGGATGAACGCAATGCGCGAATTCCCCTGTAAGCGGGACGAGAATCACCTGTCCACAGGTGATGCTCTACCCCCTCACAGATTCCTCGCACATAGGCCTCCTGGTCCACCCTCAGTGCACGTACAGTTTTACGCCTCAGCTCCCTGAACAGCTCAGCTCTGCCATTCAGCCTGGCCCTGCGACTCTGGTCAATGGTATCCAGTGTCCCTTGAGAGACAAAATTCTTCTTTGCCCTGCGGTGAGCTCTAAGACATCCACCGGCAACATCAAGGACGGTGGTCTTGAAGGCACTCCACAACTCTTCAGGACCCCCCAAAGCACCCAGACCCCCCAAGTGTCCACTCAGCCTGTTTGCAAACTCCTCAGCTACTCTCTCATCCCTGAGCTTGCCAACATCCAGCCTTGGCTGGGATGGTACCATTCTCCAGGATTTAAGGTGCAGCTTTAGAGTTGCTACAACAAGCCTGTGGTCAGTATTGAGGAACTGAGCACTCCGGCAGACCCTGCAGTTCTGGATCATCCTCCAACGACCGTCAATGAGGACATGGTCAATCTCCTTTGCCACACCACCAGCGTTGGAATCGCAAGTCCAGCGATGAGCTTGTGGGCGCTGAAACCATGAACCAGCCACCCTAAGTCCATGACTTCTTGCAAAGTCAAGGAACTTAGTGCTATTCTGGTTCATAGTTCCTGACCCATGGGGACCAACACACACCTCATAACCATCCCTATCAGTTCCAGTCTATGCATTGAAATCCCCCAAGACGAGAAGTGTATCTCGTCTGGGGCACTGATCAACCACAGACTCGAGCGTGGCGTAGAATGCATCATTCACGGTGAGATCACTCGCCTCAGTCGGAGCATAAACAGAGACCAGGGAAATGACACCTAAGGAGTGACGAATCCTTAATCTCATAATACGCTCGTTGACCAGTGTTACCCCAAATTTAATGGCCTCTCCTCTCGCGAGGGTAACTAGTTCATTAAACTGACAGCGTAGTCCTGGCCATCACACTGCTTTTCTTGCATGTTCCCTGCATTTGACTACTCCCCGATGTCCCTCGTGTAGCTTTTCAAGGACTATGTTCCTCAAAGCAGAAGGAATGACTGACCTTGCCCCTTTTAGCAGAAGTGTGTTGTGCACAGTAAAGACTGCTCTCAGTCCCGAAGTGTTTCAGCACTCCATCCAGTCTGCTACGGTCAGGCCATCCTTCTGTGCAGTGTCATCACTTTTGAGCACACACGGTCTGCATTTAGTTGGTCTCTGAGATCTGTCAGCTTGTACATGTTGCTGCGTTTGAGCCTGGGGAGTAACTGCTGAAATCTATCTGTCTGGGTTCTTCCCGACATCTTTGTTCTTTGTTCCTTTCACACTTCTCTTTATTCATTCTAATTCTTGCTTTTTCTTCTCTTTCATATATTTTCCTCTCTATTCCTCTCTTTCGTTCACTATCTCTCCAAGAATAAATGACTTCTTGCAGAAATTTTTATATAAGGCCCACTTGGCTGCACCTGGATGGGTTTGAGGGTAGTGGAGTAGCAGCGACTGAAACCCGAATCCTATCCAGGTTCCTCCTAATGACTCCATCTTTCCTCTTTACTTCTTTGGGCTCCTTCTTGGTCTTCCATTTCATCAGATAGCTTGAACTTGTAGGTAAGTTTCAATGACTGCGTCAATGTTGATGTTGGTGCCCTTCATCAGCTTTGTGCCAGATTTGCTCCCACTGTCTTTCGCTGATGTGCATGACAGTGTGCCCGCTGTTGTCAGGCTTTTCCCTGGTAGATGTGATATTATGTGGGAGTACCTCATCAGTCTCATCCAAAATCTGAATCATCTTTTGGACTGGGGGCAGGAGGACTGCCCCCAGACCAAAAGATGATTCATCTGCCGACGTTTTCAGCTCTCTGTTTGGGTCATACAATTCGAGCACTGGTGTGGAGGAGAAATCTTGTTTTAACATGTCAAATGCTTTTTATTGTTCACTTCCCCTGTAGCAGTGATTTCTCTTTATAAGTAGGTCTCCCAGTGGTTTGTCCTTTTCGGATGATTTTGGGATAACCATCCCAAGCTAGTTTACTATCCCAAGGAAACTCCTCAGTTGACTGATGTTTGTTGGCTCTTCCATCTCCTGAACTGCTCTGGTTTTATCTGGGTCTGGTTTCATTCCATCTGCTGAAATGATGTACCCCAAGAATTTCACTTTGCGTTTTGTGAATCTATACTTGTCAGTGTTGAGCGTGATCCCTGCCTTTTGAATTCTCTCTAACACTGTGTGCATTCCAAGGTCATGCTTTGTCTATGTTATTCCCCAGATGAGAACATCATCCATGTGACATGCTACTCCTGTAAGACTGTCTGTAACTTCAGTCACCATTCTATTTTGGAAGTGTTCTAGGGCTAAGGCAATTCCAAATGGCAAGCGATTAAACATAATATCTACCAAAATGGGTAATGAAGGTAGTATACTTCGCTGACTCATTAATGAGTGGTATTTGTCAGAATCTCATGTTGGCATCGAGCTTGCTGAAAACCTGTGCTCCGACTAACATTGGCTGCTCGACACCAAATAATCCACCATTCTCCAGAAACAGCCAGAGACAACGCAAAGGATTTTTCATTAACCGGGCTTCATATAAAGTACATAATTTCATTTTAGCTGTCTTATTATTATTTTCTTTGCAACAAAAGGTGGCAGGGTGGTACCATTGGCTGAAGGTGTGACTGTGCCACTGGTGCCCTCTGCTGGTTAGTGCAGGAATTTGGAATTTGGCCATGGTCCGGCGATAGTTCGCCTACTCTTCAAGAAGGACACCGTGCGATCTTTAACGCCAACCAACAAATGCTGGCAGAGGGGACGCCCATTTGATGTCCATCCGAGGGATGGTACACAAATTGATGAATCACCCTGCCTGTGAAACACTGGGATTACTGTTTATAGCTGGATCAGGATTTGATCTCAGGCAAGACAGCTTAGAGGTGAGTATGCGTACCTCTAGGCCATCCTGTCAGCCTCTGTTTTAACTGCGAATGATTTCTTTTTTTTGTCCTGGTTAAACACCATCACCATCACCAGCACACTGAAAGGAGACAGTACCACAAGTCTGTGAGACTTTGACGAACTTACTAATACTGTTCCCGGCCAAGCCAAAGGACACACCTTTGGCAGAGATTCTCCTGCTGCATGGGAAGCATTATAGTCCAAAAACTTTTGGAGATCGCTGAAAGCTACAGGTTCGGTACCAAAAATCAATACGGCACTTTCAAAATGACATAAACCGCCCCAAAATGCTCGGTTGGAATGCATAGAAACCCCAGGAAGCTGAAGAATTTGGGGGCAAAATAAAAGGTATTATGTGTCTGGGATAAGGATTTTAACTTGGAATGGCTCACCACGCTTCTGAAAGATATTTGGAAAAGTACCTGAGAGAAAAGGGTATGCCTCTACACAATGAAAAACTTAGAAAACTTTCTCAACTCACCGAACAGGCACCTGCTCATACGATGAACTCCCGTCCAAGTGGGTTGGTGGAAGTGGAGTGGAGGGACATGTGTTACACAATCCCCTGATGGATCGCTACTTGTGAATGGACTGTGTATCTGGATTAGGTTCTTCTGAACACCAATGGGAAGGACATATCTGAGGCTTGTGCAAATAAGGCTTGTCACTTTGATAAGATAAGAGCAAATAAGAAGAAAGCTGACCTTGTTGTGATATTTAACCCCCCGGGGATGTTTCACTGGTTGAAAGTTAAACACTTAAACATGACCATCACCTCCATGCTTCAACATAACACCGTTTCCTGTGTGTTTTGTATTTTACAGCGATGGCCCCGCTGCACGTAGAAGCAACAAAGGTTTTGTAGGCTTGAACTGTGTCCTCCTGAACCAGATTATATGGACAACCAACTGAAGTACAACACAACGACTGGGAGATCGCAAGTACGGGAGGGCAAAATGCAGACATTGCTGTTGTTGCTTCTGGTCTTGTTTCTTGCTGTTGAGTTTCAGTTGCTCTGGAAGCAGTCATTGCTGCTGTGTTTGCTTCTCGTCTTGCTTCTTGATGTTGGGGAGTTTCTGCTGCTCTGGAGTTATGTTATACCTTGTTTTGTTTTTTTCGTCTTTTTCTACTTTTATCGACCTCTTCATCTTCATCTTCCTGTCCTTCTGCCTTTCTTCTTCTTGTATCGTCCTTCTTCCGTCTGCCTCTCCTTCCTTTCTTCTTTATCTTTTTTTCATTTTTCTTCTATCTTCCTTCTTCTGTCTTCCTCCTTCCTCTGTATTCTTCTTTCTGCCTTCTTCTTCAACAATGTTTCTTCTTCTTCAGCACTGAGGATGTCACATCACATTTTATCACAGTTTGACTTTCTTTTTTTTTATCCTTCTACAGCTTCAGATAGGCAATGTTGAATGTTTTTCCATGTGGTGCCAAGACTCCCTCCAAACCCCAACTCTGTCCCCCCCTTCCCCACTCCCCTCCTGTTAATCAGATCAAAAGGGCATTTTTAGATCCTCGCTGAGGATCTCTAAGTCTTACTCACGTTGTTGTTCTTGTGGACTATTTTGTTTCACAGCCTACAGTTTTCATCGAAACTTCCTGAAACTTGGCACATATATGTAAAAATACCCTGCGCAGACAGTAACCATCTCCAATTTTGAAAATTCCTCCTAGAAAAAAAGTTATGACGTCAAAATATCTCCGCGAATGGATATCGCCTAAAAAATTATCTCTGAAACTAAGCAAGCTTTTTGAATTCTGTTTGCGGGAATCGAACAGGGGATTAGCAGAGATGAATTACCGCACATATGATACATCACTATGACGTCATATCAATTTTTATGACATCATTCCTATTTTTTGACATTTTTTGTTTTTTGTTTCATTTGTTTCACAGCCTACAGTTTTCATCGAAACTTCCTGAAACTTGGCACACATATGTAAAAATACCCCACGCAGACAGTAACCATCTCCGATTTTGAAAATTCCTCCTAGAAAAAAGTTATGTCGTCAAAATATCTCCGCTAATGGAAATCGCCTAAAAAATTATCTCAAACGAGGCAAGCTTTTTGAATTCTGTTCGCGGGAATCGAACAGGGCATTAGCAGAGATTAATTACCGCACATATGATACATCACTATTTCGTCATATCAATTTTTATGACGTCATTCCTATTTTTTGACATTTTTTGTTTCACAACCCAGAGTTTTCATCGGATCTTCGTGAAACTTGCCATGTATATGCAGAAAGCCCACGCGTAGACAGTAACCATCTCCGATTTTGGAAATTCTTCCTAGAAAAAAAGTTAACGTCATAATATCACCGCTAATGGAAATCGCCTATCCCATTATCTCCGAAACTAGTTTGTTTCACAGCCTACAGTTTTCATCGAAACTTCCTGAAACTTGGCATATATGTGTAAAAATACCCTGCGCAGGCAGTAACCATCTCCGATTTTGGAAATTCTTCCTAGAAAAAAAGTTGACGTCATAATATCGCCGCTAATGGAAATCGCCTATACCATTATCACCGAAACTAGGCAAGCTGTTTGAATTTTGTTTGCGGGAATCAAGCCAGGCATTAGCACAGATAATTTATCGCAAACCTGTTAGATCACAATGACATCATATTCGTTTTTATGACGTCATCATTAAGAGGATGAGGATCTTAGCTCATTCGAGCTTGTTACATGGATCATTACATATTTAATATCGTGTCACCACATTCACTGAGTTTGAAGATGTATTTCTTAGAACCTCCTAATCATTACTCGTCAATAAACGACTTTCATTATTGTGGTGTATTTTGTGTCATTGGTGTATAAAGCGTTTTTAACTTCTTCAAAACTTTGTGTACATATAACTTCTTTAAAATGTACATGTCATTAATTTACTATGAATGGATGAAGTGTGTGTGTGTGTGTGTGTGTGTGTGTGTGTGTGTGTGTGTGTGTGTGTGTGTGTGTGTGTGTGTGTGTGTGTGTGTGTGTGTGTGTGTGTGTGTGTGTGTGTGTGTGTGTGTGTGTGTGTGTGTGTGCGCGCGCGCGCATGTTATATCCACTGCCGAAGCTTGAATGTACAAACAATAAATGGTGCAAACCCGTCAACTCTCAATCAAGGATATTTCTTGTCCTGGATTCCTATATTCCCGTGAGTCCAATTTGCATTCAGGAACAGAACAATATTGTGGTTATAACCATTTTGAAATTTTAACTCTTTTGTCTTAATGCTGAAAATTGTTTAAAAAACTATTTCAATCACATATTTACCTTCGCATTCTGCGAAAGGTTATGTTTTGGTCGGCGTGTATTTATTTATTTATTTATTTATTTATTTGTAATCTTGTGATTCGTATAACTCAAAAAGTATTAAACCGAATTGCATGAAATTTGGTGGGATGATTGGTTATTAGCCAGGAAGCATTGGATTAGATTTTGGGATCCTTCGGGTCAAAGGTCAAAGTCAAGGTCACGAAAAGGTCAAAATCGTCTTTTTACGATAACACGGTCAATTTTTATTCAATTTGCATGCAACTAACGCCAAAATGTTCAGAATTCAACGCCTCATCTTGTGATATGCAATATGACACAATGACGCCCATACTCTTGTTACCGGTTAGGGGTCAAAGGTCAGGGGGGTCACGACCTTGAAAAATATGCGGTTTTTGTCATAACGCGGTCAATTCTTGTCAGCTTTACATGAACCCAGCACCAAAATGTTCAGAATTTAATGCCCAATCTTGTGACACAATGACGTCATAACACATGTCACCGGTTGGGGTAAAATGTCGGGGGGGGGGGTCACGCCCTTGAAAAATATGCGGTTTTCGGCATAACTCAGTCAATTCTTATTCGATTTGCATGAAACCGGCATCAAACGAGATTACCTTCTCTTGTTGAAACGTTGTATTCACCGAGCTTGCGAGTGAAGACTCGCCAAAACGACGTGAGTTGATTGTTGTTTAGTCCGTCGCCCCCGAAAGTCGGGGGGGGGGTCATGACATTATAAATATGTGGTTTGTGTCATAAGACCATTCATATGAAACCAGTTCCCCACACTCATACCAAGAACAAAAAAAGTAGTGGCGGCAAAGGTATGCGCTCTATGAGTGCCCGTTCTAGTTCACACATGCAATGGAAGATTAAAAGTTCCCGGCAAGCCTAAGCAAACCACTGGAGACACACACACACACACACACACACACACACACACACACACACACACACACACACACACACACACACACACACACACACACACACACACACACACACACAAAAACACCGCATACCCAAAAGGCCTCATTTAGCATTCATAAATCATTTCAAAAGTCACGGATTTCCGCATGAGGAAATCAGTGTGTACATCGTGGTGCTTAAACTCTCGATTCAATGTCATTTTGGTGATTTTTTTCAACAGAGCTTTGGGAGATCTGTTTATGTATGCAATGAAAGATGAGCATAGATGCAGCAAACTATTGAGCATGCAAAGCTTAACATTCAAACTCATATCCCAGACTACAGTCTCTTATGGACATGGCAGACAAGGACTCTTGAGAGTTTGAAGCTCGTGGGGTTGGCGGTAAGTCAGTGATGTCTGCATGTGCAAGCAATACGCTCAGAACCTGGAAGTGGCCTGAGTAAGGTGTGTTTTATCGCTGTCTTGACAGCATTAGTCCCACACCTGCCCTTAGTTTAAGGCTGAATGCTATACCTGCAAGAAGGTTGGACACCTCTGACGGGCGTGTCGTAAGTATCGGACAATGTTGTCGGGTAGCGGAAGTCAAGGAACAAACCATCAGACCCTTCACACCATAGAAGGCCCATCTGGCTACCAGTGTGAGACAGAGGGTGAAATTTTCGAGATGTATGTCACAAAGATCACCAAATGACTGATAGTAAACCACATGGAATTGTGATCAATGTTCACATTATAGGAATGATGGTGCCAATGGAAGTTGAAATGAGTGCATCTAAGTATGGTCCCTGAAGAATTGTAATACTGGAGGTTGAGTGATCACTCATTGCCTGCAGAATACAAAGGTGGAGTTGCAAAGCTACGCTGAAGAGAACGTTCCAATTATTGGTAGTCTCACCATACCAGTCAAGTACAATAATCAGTCTTAAAGATTGCCATTGATCATAGTATGCCTGGTGTTGGCTTAATGGTTGGGGAGGTGGGCTTGGGATCCCAGGATCCTGAGTTTAAATCCCCCTCAGCTGTTGAATTAATACCAGGTGGGGTTGACTCTGCCTGTTATCTTTCTGAGGTTGGTAAAATGAGTGCCAGCTTGCTGGTATCCTGCGTCGGAGTGGCGACCTGTCCAGGTTTGTGCCCAATAGCCAAGGAGACTGCTTGGGCAGCACCAATGCTCTGCACAGAGTATGGTCCCAATGGATGGATGGATGGATCATAGTGGCCGAGAAACGGTCAATACCAGTGGGGAAAACTGATTAGGATGCATCAAGCTGAAATGGAAGGATATTTTTGTACATTGAGTCTCGGTATATTTCATTGGAGGATATTATATGACAATATCCCAGAGTGTTTAGCAAGATGGGGAACCCAATAAATGGGTTCAACGCAAGTGGCGTGGTATGAGATAATGCCAAATCTATTGAAAGCCATGCTCTATGGCCAACACCATGAAGGAAAGGGTGGTGAAAGAACTAAAGACATTGGAGATGGAGGACATTATCAGTAAGGTATATCAAAGTTGTTGGACCACTCCAATTGTCAGAGTGCCAACTTAAGATGGACAAGTTCGTTTATGTGGATTATAAGGTGACTATGAACAACGTCCTGGAGAGTAATCTACCTGAAACTTTGCCAAATGTGGATGATCTATTCACAACTCTGACAGGAAATTAGACCTTTGCAAAGTTAGATCTGACAAATGCCGACTTGCAACTTGAGTTAGATGATGAATTCAGGTCATATTTAACAATGAAAACACATCGAGGTATATTTCAGTTTAATACACTAGTGAGCACCCCCGCTCTCTGGGTGGGAGTACCCATGTCGATCCACCGAACATGGATGGCTGCTTAGTGTCCAGGAAGTCAAAGAAATGTAAAATTGAGAAGGATAATAGTGCAATCAATATAGTAATCACCATGATGTCACGAGGTGAGGAAAGCATGTGATAAAGATGCTGCACAATAATGACCAATATTGTAATCACCACTGTGAGTAAAGTGTGGGATTTGCCGTAGCACCGAGATGTATCATTGTTTGCGGACATGGATAGACACGATAACAGTAGATAAGAATAACGATGGTGGGAACAACGGTCACACCCAATTAATCAGTGCCGCAACCAATTGATGAGTGAAAGGAAAAATGGGCACACCAAATTGGTCAGTGCCACGACCAAATGACGAGTGAATGGAACTATGCTGGGAAGAATGGTCACACCCGATTGGTCAATGCCGCGACTAATCAACGAGTGAATATTGGCGACATAGCTACAGCCACATAGCCACTATTTATGAGAGTAGATTGCCTTTTTGAATGTCTTCTACCTTTGGAATTTTTCAAGGCATTTTGAACCAAATTATGCAAAGGTACAGATGGGGTAGTCTGCTATCAGGATGATATTCTCATCTCAGCCCCCACTGTACAGACCCAGGATAAAATATTGGATGTGGTTCTCCCACATTTGGAGAAGCATGGAGTATGAGTGACATCTGTCAAATGTGAAATATTCCAAAACTCTGTAGAGTTTTTGGGTCATCGAGTAGACAAGGATGGTCTACATCCTACCAAGGAAAAGGTGGATGCAATCTAGAATGTGCCCAGTCCCAGCAACATCACAGAACTGAGATAATTTTTGGGCCTCTTAAATTACTATGCTAAATTCATTCCAAGCATAGACACGATACAACCGATTCTGAATGGACTTTTGAAAGAAAGATGTTTCTTGGAAATAGATGAATAATTCAGAAAGAGCATTCCAACTATGTAAAGGCATGTTGTTGGGAATTTCTCTGCTTTTATATTATGATGTGAAGAGAGAGATTCAGTTCGCAAGTAATGCTTTGGTTATATGTGGTCGGAGCTGTGATTTCCCATGTGTTTGATAGTGGAGAGGAGAGACCAATTGCATTCACATCATTCACTCTCACTGCGACTGAACGAATGTCCGACAAAATTGAATGAAAGGCATTGTCCCTGATTTTTGGGGGTAAAAAAGTTTCACAAATACTTGTATTGTCCCAACTTTACCATCGTGACAGACCAAAAACTCCTTAGCACCAAGTCCCCTGCTCCAACCTTAGCAACAGCCCATGTGCAAAGGTGGCCTTTAATTCTTCCACCATATACCTTTATGACTGGTGTTGGCTTAATGGTTAGGTTGGTGGGCTTGGCATCTTAGGGTGGGCTTGGGATCCCAGGGTCCTGAGTTCAAATCCTGCTTGGCTGTTGAATTAATACCAGGTGGGGTTGACTCTGCCCGTCATTCTTCCGAGTTCGGCAAAATGAGTGCCAGCTTGCTGGTATCCTGTGTCGGAGTGGCGACCCATCCAGGATTGAGCCGAATAGCCAAGGAGACTGCTTAGGCAGAACCAATGCTCTGCACAGAGTATGGTCCCAATGAATGAATGGATGGATATACCTATGATTGAGTATAGATGATCAGTTGATCATTGTCATGCTGATGCAATGTGTACGGACTGCTGTCACAGTTGACTGCAGAAAGAGAGGATGTGTTCTACTTTTTGCTTGTCGTCGAGCGGCCATTCTCAACAGATGATTGATGGTGGCAGAACAACCAAACTGGACTTGGGTTTTTCAAGAGCACATGACTATGTCGTTGATGGTATGCGAAACATGTGTCGGAGGAAGAGTTAAGTCATTATTTCGTGAGAAGATACGAGTTGTCAATAGACAAGAGTTTTATCTTGTGGGGAGTAAGACTTGTAATCCCTAACAACTTCAGGTCCCGACTGTTAGAATATTTGCATTCTCAGCATTTTGGAATATGTAATGTCTATGGCAAAGAGGTTAGCCCATAGATACCTATGATGACCGGGATTGGAAAGGAAATAGAATGACTTGTGGGTCAGTTTACCATATGTCAGTCAGTGTTTAAGATGCCACCATCAGCCCCTTTACACCATGGAAATAGCCTGCCAGAGTATGGCAAAGGTTGTGTGTGAACGTTGCTGAACTTGAGAGACAGGAATTGTTCATCATGATAGATAGCACTCTAAGTGGGTTGAGTTATTTCCCATGCAGAAGATCAAAACAAGAAAAGTTTGGACATTTTGCTTAGCTTATTTTCTTCACTAGACACAAATATACTTTGTGCCATGGTTAATAATCCCCCCTGTTTGCAGCAGAAGTCAGTAAACCACTTGCACTGTGGTATGCATACAGGCGAAAACCATAAGTCCGATTCACCCCCACTCAGGGTGGGGGGGGGAGTGGTGGGAGGGTATGAAGATGACTTACGAGTGAGTTGTGCCCATGACCTGATCCTGGATACTGCCAACATGTATGCAAAATTTGGTGGAGATTGGGCCAGCCCTATTTTTACCTCCATCACTGAAGGTGGATGGAGGTTGTGTTTTCACCTGTGTCTGTCTGTTTGTTAATTGCCGGAATCCTTCGGATTTCGGCAATTATGTTGGTCGATTGTGTGTGTGTCATTCTGTGTGTCTGTCTGTCTGTCTGTTTGTTTGTGTGTTTGTTTACCCTGTAGCAGCCACACCATTTCAGCGATCATGACCAAACTGGGTGCAGACCTCGGCCATGGTCCAACTTAGACACTTGTCGTTTTTGGTGAATCTAGGTCAAAGGTCAAGGTCACCGAAAAACCGAAATTCTTATTTTCGCAATAACGTCCGCTAAAATGGTCATATCGACTTCAAACCAAATCCAAAATGTGCATCTTCCAATACTGCATCCAACCATATGTCTCATTGGGGAGTCACCCCAACATCCTTCTTAGCGGTCGGGGGTCGAATGTCAGGGGGGTCAGGTCAAAACTTTCAAATTGCGATAAAAACGCCATTTCAAGTCAGATTGACTTCCAAGTTATGATCATGACCAAACTAAGTGCTATAACTCATTAAATAGTAGCACTATCGACTTACAAGAACCAAATTGATTTCCAGGTTTTTGTTTTTTCAGAGATCATGGAGATATGACAAAGTTATTCTGGAAATTCCTTGCTCAACGAGCAATTTCATTTGTCTGTTTGTGAACAGGATATCTCAAAAAGTTGTGGACGGATTTGGACGAAACTTGGTGGGCGGTTGGGTATGTGATAAGGACAAATTGCTTCAATTTTGGTGAAGATCTGAGTTCGGATCGGGATCCAAGAATTTTTTTTAAGTGATTCTTCACCATTTAGTGATAGGGCTAAATGATATACGTATAGCACGATATCTCAAAAAGTTAGAGACGAATTTGGACGAAACTTCGTGGATGAGTTGGTTTGGTGACGAGAACAAGCCGATTAAAATTTAGTTCAGGTCTGAATCCAGATCCGGCCTATCAGTGGGATACAAAAAGTATACTTAAGAGCCTGGCGGAGGTATATGCTTTACCAAGTGCCCTTCGAGTTGTCTATGATTTTCAGATGTACATATATATATATATATATGTGTATATATGTATATATATACATATATATATATATATATATATATATATATATGTATATGTATATATTGTTGCGGTTTTCGCGCCCGCCGGCGTGCTGACGGCCACGTAACTCGAATCGCGGCACGTCGCCCACCGGACGGACAATCCAGTCGTGACCCTCTCGGACTAACGCCGGGAACCAGTCACGGGTGGACCTTTCGGTCTCACCGCGATCGAGCCAATCAGCCCCCGCGTGGGATAGGGTTGCTCGCCAAATTCGAACTACCTAAGTACCCACGCGGAGGGTAGACCGGGCGATCGCACCTCGCCGCAGGTCGACTTCGGACACGGGCCACTTAAGCGACCCGTTCCGTACTATCAGAATAACCGAGCGGTGTTATCGTCGACCTCGACGGTTCGATTAATTATCGGGCGTACTCAGCCCACTACCAACCCTTTACGTGAAGCAAGATGAGGGTTCAATGGGGGAAAAGACGAAGCGAAGCGGGAGAACAGTTCAACAATAAAGCACATTTATTCGCGGCACACGGGAAGCACACAAATACAATTCCACCAAATGCACACAAAAAAAAGAAAACACAATTCCATTTACACAAAAAGCAAACATAAAAGTGAAAACACAGTGCAGAGCTAATACCGACTACCGAGCACACGGCAACACTTATACAATTCTACTTCACAGACGGCGCCGACAACACATACCCAAAACCAAGGAAAAGAAATACCCTCAAGGATGAGGCAGGCCTGAGGCCGAGACCGGGTCGCGCCTACCCGTCTGGTGATGAGACGCGGAGCGGCGATGGCCCCGCAACCCGCGGGCCTCGTGGACGGTGTCTGGTAGGGGGTGGGAACGGGGCCCCCTTGGTCGCACTATCTCAGCGCGGGGGGAAACAGGAGGGGGTTGCTGATGCTCGGGGTATAGAGGATCTTTATTATCCCTGGTGTGCGTCTCCACCTCGGCCAGGTCGCGCTGCCGGCCTCCCTCGGGCGTGCAGCTCCTGGCACCGACGCGAGCACCCCCTCGTCCGACTCTCTTCAGCTTCTCCAGCCACTGCAGGCTTCGGGCTCCAGACTTCCACACTCGTCCCCTCCGTTCCGACTCCTTCTCGTTCTGGTGTCGCCGCCTTTCCACCGCTCCGTCCCCTCCGTTCCGACTCCAACGCACACGACGAGCAGCTCCACCGCCCGCGAAGTCTTGACCCTTTGCTTCCGACTCTCCTCTTCTTGACTCTCCGACCCGACTCGTTCTGACTGACGAACACCGTCCTTTTATCCCCCCGTAACTTCGCCTTTGACCCCCTCCCTTTGACCTTTCACCTCGCTCCCCATTGGCCCGAGAAAAAGTGGGCGTGAAGGCTTTTTGATCCACAAATTTGCATATATCGATCGCCCTGGGGGCGGGGCCAATTCGCCCCTCGCTCACTGATTGGACGGCAAAAAGTGGGCGTGTGTCGTTTTTGATCCGTTTTTGAAGCACAAAATCCGTGATTTTGTACACGCTGTTCGACGCGCGTTCTGCATGAGTCCAACACCGGTACCCACAGCGGGGCAAGAACGGTGGCGATGCTACGGTTGTGAGGTGTGCGTGAAGGTCGTGGCGGTTGTGGTGAAGCGGTGGTTGTGGTCGGTGGTTGATGTTGTGGTTGTGATCATGGCGGTTGGTCCAAAATAAAGATAGTAAAAGAAAAACGGCTATCCTGAAGAGTCGCAGCTCGCATAAATGACATGTATTCCCACTAGACAACGGGTTCGGGCCTAACTACACATGTACTTACCGAGATACCTCACCTAAGGGACCTGAATGGTGGTTTGCGAATCTGGTAACCACAACAATATGTATATATATACACACAGATTATTGCCTTGTTTAATATACAGAATGCTAGAATATTGTTTTACAAAATAAAATTGTCTGTGATAAAGGACCTCAGTTCATTGCAGAATAGTTCAGACAATTTATGAGTAGGAATGGTGTCAAACATACCGATGTACCACCATACCTCCTACTCCTAATGGAGCAGCTGAATGCACAATACAAAGTGTCAAACATGCCCTCATCAAACAGATGTTGGATCCAAATCCCAAGAAACGTCAATTATCATTCAACAACAAACTGGCAAATTTTCTGACAATGTATCAGAATGCACCTCACACCACAACTATGATAACATCAGCCAAACTATTTATGAAAAGACATCTACAGACTAGGTTTACTTTTCTGGCATAATCGGTGGAACAGAAGAAATTTAAGCAGGAGTGTCTTGGTAGGAGAGGAGTTAAAGAACGAAGTCTAAAGCTAAACCAGAAGGCCAAAGTGAAACCCATCATTATAAATGGTTTCAGTGGTTCCCAGGAAGAGTAGTGAAAATACGTGGGCCTTGCACATAGTCAGTCAAGTTCTTTGGGAGTGACTGTAATTGGAGCGGTCGTGGGGAGCCCCTTCAAAAAAGGCAGAGTACTGGGTGTGTGGGAGTCAGGCAATGGCTGCCCCCATGGTGATAGCCGATGCTGTTTGACGCCGCATTCTATGGTGAGCAACAAAGTATCCATCTTGTATCAGACGGTATGGCTGCAAGTAGTGTACTGTTGTGTCCTGTAGTGTACTTTTCGTCGGTGCCAATTTGTTCGTGCTTTTTCGTCATGAACTTTGTTACATTTACTTGTCCAACCAATGGCAGAAATGTAGGCGTGGTATTTATCTGGTTTGTAACCAATCATTTTGCCCAACACGACTACTGGGCTCTCATGAGGAAGGCTTTAACGTGAGTGTGAGGACGCTTTCCTTCCTGGCTGTTTGCTATTTACACCGTCGTGGAAATGACTCACGGATTTCAGTTTCACTGGAGTTAAATCACATTCACAGCCTTATCTTCAGCGCCGCATTTTCTCTCTTGACTCATGGAGTTTCTTACCAAGTGTCTGTTCATGGCCCTTTCCTCAGCAGCGCTTTGCTCTCTACACCACGCAGAGTTTGGTACCAGGTGTCTTGTTCATGGACCTATCTTCAGGGGTCTTCACTCCTTTCAACCGGGGGATGACTATCATTGAACCCATTTTAGTGAGCAGCTTATTCTCATGGGCACTGATTATTTATAACACCCGAGTCACCGAGTGGATCATATTATTTTGTGGACATGATGCCGAATTGTCCCACTGGTGATACCCCATCTCTTGCTTCTTTTTGAACTTGGGACAGTATTCACCCGCATTCAAGCTTAACAGCTTATGGGACACCGCTCAAACTGGATGAAGTCGTCAACCATTAGCGGTGAGTAGAAGTTCATAACTCGATTTTCTATAGTGCCATGCATCAATACAAAGCCCGTTGTCCCAGAAGGAAGTCAGAATTGAAATAATCCTCACTCGGACAAATGTACAGACTGATGGTGTTGAGAGTGCAAGTGTAGGTCAAGGTCAGCTTGAGAAGAAACAAAATTCTCATGATTATTGCAAAATGAATACAACTCCTTCATGTGCTCAAAGGGTGAGCAGAATTGTCTAAAGCTTCCTCGCCTAAGAGTGGTACTCTCATATACTTTAGTTGGTACCAGGTCCTACTACAGTAGTCTGCAGAGAATTACTACAGGAAAGGAATGACAAGTGCACTCAACGTGTCCGGTGTGTATAGTAAAGATACCATTGCAGGCTGGCTACTCTTCGCAAAGAACCGTCTTGTCTTCAATGCTAAACACTCACTACTTCTTCTATTCTGAGAAAAGGAGAGACCACTTCCCTTTCCCATCTTTTTCGTTTGCTCCAACAAAGGGGGAAACCCAAAACGTGAGCACCTTCGGATCTTTGTTTTTATATGCAGGATCTAAGGCTCTTTGTGAAGCTGTCACACACACACGGACATACAGACAAATACAGGAGGTACAATACAGGACCGTTAGACAAGCCAAATACAACCACTGAGTTTGTATGAAGTGCTGTCACTTCCTGGGGAACTCTGGGTACCGGTGATGGCACAACAATTTCACCACCTTTCTTACTGCACTCAGTCGGGCATTTCCTAAGGAGGAATTTCCTCCTCCCCATGGATGCCAACCTATGGGGATTGTCCTTCCTCTATCCTTTTAAATAGAAGCAGGACTGGAAGCAGGACTTCAAAACAAGGAAACAGGACCTACCGTTTTTTTAAGTCTTTGTTATGACCACTGACGACTTCTCACACTCGAAGCAAACCATTCGACCACCGAGTCTGCTTTACAGTAGATAACTCAAACCATTTTATTCTTGTTTATTTTGACTTTTGCAATGTTTGCTTTTGATGGTTTTGCTTCAACATTTGCACAAGAACAATTGAAAACACACAGTCACAGTAGATTATCACCTGAAAGAGGATAATTACCAGTCGCTGATATAATCAATCGAGGAGGAGAGGAAGGCTTTTAGATGAGTCAAAACAGGAAAGCTAAAATAAGATAAAGCCCCATAGCCAGATAATATGCATCCGAGAGTATGGAAGAAGGAGGTAGAGCAGATAAGTGAGATGTTTACTGATATATTTAACAGCTCGTTGGAGTAAGGACAGGTACAAGGTGATCAGATTATTACATGTAACCATTTTTTAAAAACGATCCAGAGAACAACATGAGAACTACAGACCTGTTAGCTTAACTTCTGTTGTGAAGATGTTAGAGATGTTCATTATCGTCAGGGTGTAGATGGAGGTGGGGTGTCACCTGAAAGAGGAATGTATGCGAGGAGTAGATTTTTTGGCTGACACCCTATAGGCCCCTGTTCTTCATTGCACAAGCCGCTGGCGGCCCCTGGTGGCCTAAGGTATGGCTCCTGATGTGCAGCCGATAATTCACAAATGTGAAAACACCTCATCGTAATCCACCATAAATGCTATCAAATTGACCCAATGGTTTGAAATGAATGTTCCAATGTGAATCATAAAAGTAACATCACTACATCAGGACATGGTTGCAGTATACAAACAATTATGCTTGTAGCCCGGTTAACCACAACAAGAAGAGTATGTGGAGGCAGGGCCTAACAACAGTCATTACGGAGTCCTGCAGGTGGTGTGGCGGCTCTCACATTGATGTCTTATCGGCAAAAGTGGCCCCCCTCTAAAAAAAAATAGTGAAGATCACTGCTCTAGGTGCAGGATCTGCCTGTTGATTGTGCAATCTCAGGGACAAAATTGTAATTTTTACCTCTTTCATTGTGATCATAGTACCCAGACACATTTTATGACTTCTTCTCCAGACCCACCAGTCATAGTTCTACCAAATTTGGGTTACAACATTAGGACAGGGCTCAGATATGATACAGGTCCAGTGGTCCTATTTTTCTTCATTCGTGCATAGAAGGTCAACAGTCCCTTTTTCTCCATTCAGGTAGAAGCTATCTTAACAAACATGGTATCATTTGATAGATACATAAAAGAGTTTTCCAGTGAGTACAAACACTTTTGTGAGCTCGTGTATGCTTGGAAAGAACCCCTCCCAATAATCTTCATGCAGATGTTAATGAAAATTCCCCTTTCAACTGTTGTAATGAAAGGATTATGGGACCTGTGTTGGAATGTTTAGCTGAATGCAAAGGCCAATTTATCCACGATAAAATTAATATCTGTTTTGGAAACCTTAATACGAACTGCATATACGGTATTGTTAAAAAAAATCGAAAAAGAAAAACCATACCTCATCTTGCAAACAGATAACAGTCTTGTGTGTTTTAATCAAATCAGTTTGCTTGCATATTTCATTAATTTATTGACCCTGAATGATGTCAGAAAACTCTCAAGAGAAAGTGTGAAGAGGACTTTGTTGTGTTATTCACTACCCTGGCTTGACATCAGCAGACTGTAAAGTAACTCCACTTGGCGGCCAAAGTTATTCGACACTATTACAGTGTAAGGACACGCGACGTCAACTGGGTGGAGTAAAAACCAACATGCTGAACAGTGTGAATCAATCCAAATTCCTACATGTGATCCTTGTAGGCATGGATATCATAGACAATGTTACCAAAAGTTTACTGATTAATATTTGAAAACCAGTCAAAACGGTTTCATCGACTGGTGAAGGCAGCTCACACCATCCTCTTCGATTCCATGCTCAAGCAGCCACAGAGTAGACACAACGTAAGCTTTATTCCCTAAATCATGTGGAATTTGGAACAAAAATGACAGTTGTGTTCTTGCATTTGGCAACTGGGCTGTCAGGTAGTATCATTTCTTGGAAGTGTGGCTGTGCCACTGATGCTGTGTCCTGTGCCCCTCCACCAGCACACTGGTACTCATTTCACTGACCCCAGAAGGACAACAGGCTGAGTCACCCCCACATGGTGTTGATTCAACCATTCACCAGCCAACAGGGCTTGAACTCAGGATTCAAGGATTCTAAATCAGCCACCATAGTCGCTAAGCTAAATCAGCCACCACAGCCGTGAAGCCAACACCAGGCTAACAAAGATGTAATAAAGGTGAAAGGCAAAAAATAATATCCAACTGCTATTGTCACGAAAACCACTGAAAATACCCTTAAAAGGTTTGCTGAATTCATGCTGCAAAATTACATGATTTCATGTCTGATTTGCATGATTTAATGCCCCTGCAAAAGGATTCAACCATGATATGCTCACCAAAATACGAACAGAGGATCTATTTGCAAGATAAATTCACAAACATGAAAATGTTAAAAGAACTACATGCGAATCACACTGTAAGGAGACACCTGGTAACCCAAATGATGCTGCTGCTCACGATGATGGAGAAACCTTGGATGAAACGAAGTTTATGCATGTATGCCAGATAATTTAAAAAAAACCATGTTCTTCAAAGACATCAAAGTATTTCAATGATGACAATGCTGAGTGAGATATCGGGTGTTGGCGTAGGTGACCTCCAATATCGTTACAAACTGAAAAACCGACTGGAAAGGGCATATGGTAATTCACTTGCATTTGTCACAGTAGATTGTCAGAAACCACAAATTGTCATCAGTGTAGAATCAGTGAGTGGCTCTTCATCAGAGATTTAAAAAATGGATGCTCATGATGATGATGATGATGATGATGATGATGATGATGATGATGATGATGATATAATAAAACAGGCTGCTCTCTTAGCACGTCAGCATGTTCTCAATTTTGTTGGAAAAGCTCCTCCACTTCAGTGTCCATCAACAGTCTATGTCCTGAAAAACAAAATTTGGAAGCCCCCAGAAACACATCATTTTTTAAGCATGTCCTATAGTCACCAAAGCACCGTGAAAGTGAAAAGGTTTCTCTGCTGTCCAAATCATACTCCCAAGACCTAATTCATGGTGTGACACATGGCAAGTTTCTCACTGAAAAACAAGTACTTGTTGGTGTTGTCAAGTGTGATGGAGTGAGGAAAAACGTGCTGAAGCCTTTGCCAAACAGAGATTGGAGGAGGACCAAAGCAAGTTGTTTCTCCCGATTGCTAAAGCACCACTTCAAACATTTGAGGATGCAAACAAAAACGTGATGCGATCTGTTAAAGGCAGAGTTAAAGATCTGACAATTCAGAGGCATGCAGTAGGCTACTTGGTAAGCTCATGGCCTATTCAAATAAGCACAATGCCTCTGTGGACACAGACAAAATCTTGTCTTGCTGACTTGGGCCCATTCCATTGTGTCTTGCACATCCAGATGGAATAAAAAGAAAAACAGTGAAGAGGAAGCTGCTTCAAGAGCAAACTGTGAAAACTGTCAGGTGTTGGACCCAGCGAAGCTGTCAGTGAAGAAAACTGTCTCTGCTTATATCATTGATCTGATGGCAAAAATGGATGTTGTTGCTGATACATATAGAAATGAATAAATCAAGGAGGGAAAGAGAGAAGTGAAAGGGGATGTAGTAAACAGTACATTATTGAAGGCCACAAGACCAAAGAACCAAGAAACTTCAATAATATCCTTTCAAAAGGATCAAACAAGGTTTTTTTAAGTGTAGTGATCAGTTGTTTAAGTGATCAAACAAGGTCATTAAATGTTCTGCTGGTTTTGTATACGTTAAGAGCACGCTGAAGCACGCTGGCATACGTCGTAGTACGCCGAGTACGTCGACAAATTTTCAGCATGTACAACATATGCCAGCGTGCTCTTAACGTATACAAAACTTACCCATAACGTATTCGACGTGTGCCAGCGTTTTAGACAAATTTTTCATACGTCGGCATACGCTGGCTCAATCGTCAAGGTGTGACAGGGCCTTAAGAGGATGAGGATCTTAGCTCATTCGAGCTTGTTTCTTTAGTTTTTACCTATGACACGTCGCAGGTCTACAAGACCTCCGCATGGTTGTTGTTGGGGTTATTGTTGGGGGTTGATTTTTGAAATGTGCACCCACTGGTCGGACAGCTGGTGGACCCCCACCTACATCTCTCACTTGACTCCACCAACCATGAAATAATATGGCCGCCATCTTGGTTTAATGGTGGGCTGAAGACATCAGGCCGATCAGCCTCTGATGATGATACATTGCCCAGGTTTGTTGCATCAGATTTCAATTGGCTTTGTTTGGGTCGAGTGTTACTCACAATGAGGGACCCCGAAAAATCGAATCAATGTCAAATAAAAATTATTGGTATGGTTTACTCGAGCTCGTCCATGCACAGTATGCACCTCGCTTAAAAAATAGTGTTACATAATTTTTGAATGCCCTATATTGGGGTTAAACAATCCGTGACCGTGTGACGAATCAGCTCATTTTGATATAACCATGGCGGAGGCTGACATGGATGACAGGTGTCGAGTTCATCCTTTAAGATGGCTTTCAATGTGTGTTTCCTATTTGGCCCGTTACCGGATTTTTGTCACACATTGTGACCACAGTGCAGTCATTCTTGTTCCTTCCTGAGAGTACCCCTGCATTTTTTTTCACACCACCTCCGCATCTTTTACATCCCCTGCATCCTCCCCTCCCCCTCATTATTACCCACATCGCTTGTTGGTCCATCTCTGTCTATTTCGTCCCTCTGCCCTGCTATTGGTATCCCCCCCCCTTTCTGCTGTTCCTTTTGTTCTGTTGCTTCCTCGTCCATTCTGTATTCTCGATCAGCTTCCATGAGCCTTGACTTTGTGTACAAAAAAAAAAACAATTAACAAACAAAACAACGAAACAACATCCAGATTTATATTACTTGAACTTACATATCCGATTAATCTCGAGAGAGAATTTACAGAGGATACCAGAACGCAATAGCATGCCGTTTTTGAAATATACCATTGAATGTTCAATGTCCACAGCACTGCAGGCTTTACATCCTCAACCGAAGGGGTGTGCCGCTGACATGCAGCACACCCTGCCAGCAATGAATCACGACAAGAGTTTTTCATTGGATTAATCTCCACGGAAGTGAGCACATAACCCAGTGAACTATCTTTTCCTTGGAGGTCACCGATCCAAATTCTCACGAAGCTCTTCTCAACTTAATTTCCAAGATTTGATGGGTTGAGCATATTGAAAACAATCCATCATAAAACCGTTACTGCAATGTATGAGGCTTTTGCATAGATATGACTTCAAACCAAGAGAAGCACGATCAAAGGCAGAGCCTGTCGTAGAAGAAGTTTGGATATTTCCTCTGGCTCAAATGAAGAGGAAACAGATTCCTTTCCATGTAGGTAGGTGAGGTAAGTCAGTCCTTCTAGCTCATGCAATCCTCCAGTATTAGAGAAGCAATGTTGTATTGGCCTCTCTTGTGTTGCTGAATGTAACTACTGTATTGTAGTGTCAGCTTCAAAGCGATGGATCAAAATACATCTTCCCATACATTTAACAAAGACTTCACAGCAAATTAAACTCTTTTTAATCACATTTTTCTGCTGTTAATCCGTAAACTACAATTTGTTGGGTTTATCACGATATGCTGCTTTGCCAAGAATGAGTCAAACTCAGAAAATTCATATATCTACGAGTGCAGGCGTTTCTCTTTCCTGCAAATATCTAAGCAATGATGACGAAGTGCACCGGAACCATGCAACCAAGTCGTGTAAGACTTGCATTTTCCCCCTCTGTGAAAAGTATTTGGAAAGAATGTAGACAGCAGTAGGAAGGGTCATGTACTGTATATCCAAATTAGCTGGATGGATGATGATTTCGTGGAATTTCTCAATTTCATTGATTTCATGTGTCTGACTTTTTATTTCAGTGTTTGCTGTGGGGGGGGGGGGGGAAGCAAGTACGCACTAAGTTTGTTCATCCAGTGAATTATTCATGGTCTTTGTCAATGTGAAAGGCCTGGTGTTGGCTCCACGGTTAAGGTGGCCGACTTAAGTTCAAGCCCCTGTCATTTCGTTGAATTAACACCAGGTGCGTTGACTCAGCCTGTCATCCTTCTGAGGATGGCAAAATGAGTCCCAGTTTACTCGTAACAGTGGGCACTGCATCAGCGGCACCAGAAAAATGATGCAGTCAAGCAGCCACCAGCTGCATATGAATAAATAGTAAATAAGGATGGCTCAGAGTGAACACACTCACGTTTGGGATATGAGGTATAATAAGTAATTAGGATATGGGTGTGATAGAATCATGCCTCAGTCAGGAGAGTGCAGAGTAATGCACTTACATGGGAGCTGTCTATTCTGGGATCAATTTACCACCAGACTATAACTCTAAGCTGTTACATTGGTACTTTGTAGGCAGGCATGGAGCTGTACCAACGAGTTTATTGTCTGATGGATTATGAGATGTTAAGCCGGGGTCCCATCTGCTAGCAGTTGCTGCTGTGGATGTTCAAGATTCTTCGGTTTCATTCGACAAATATTACGGGGTCAGTTTTCATCGGCACCCTGCCAAAATTCCAGATTCCTTCTCTAATGTGTGGAGGCATTGCTTCAGTGGCATAGCCATAACTTGGTAATGATGCAACCGGTGGGGCAAATTCGTAATTGCTTCTCAATTCAATATACATTCCTAAACCTCGACTAGTTTGCCTAAATGTAAATATTATACAGTTTCATCATTATGTCACAACAACATACAACATACATCATGATGGACTTAAGCCTCATAATAATGAAACTGCAATAGAGTTCAACCGGAATCCTAAAAAGACCATTGAGACTTCCTTTGAGGAAAAGACAGGGAGGTTCACAGAATTGAAGCATTAAATATTGCATGGAGATCCAACAGTTGTCATAATAAAGAGGTTTAACAAATCTCAACAAGAAAAAAGAGCAATCAGAGATTGCAGACCCTCGCCGGGACTTGTTTGTTGTGGTGTGTTGTGTGGTGTGTTGTGTACTGGTGTGTTATGTAATTAATAAGAGATAATTAAAACTGCCACTTCATAAACCAGTAATGACTGGTTCAGCCATTTCGGAGAAGATTTTTGAAGATTATAAAAAACAAAAACAATATGGTTGCCGAATCACGTGACCGATGACGTCATCAAAAATTTTTGCGGACCATTTCATCCCTAGATGACCCTCAAAAAATGGTCATGCTGATCGGATGTGGCGTTCTACATATCCAATTATGCCATCATAAGGAAAACACCTATGATGTCATAGAAAGGTCACACTCATTCCCCATGAGGAGTACTTGTTATGTGCCAGGTTTCAATTTTTTCCTTGGTGCAGTTTCAGATACAGAGGTCCAAAGTTTTATCGTTTTTCTGACATGGCTGCCACACCACGTGACCTATGACGTCATAATTATCATAAAAACATTCTGCATGAGTAGTTGCACCGATGTTGTAAATTTTGTCTCAATCCGATAAGCAGTTACGGAGAAAGACACAAAAGTTCTGTGCGGACAAACAAACAAGCAAACAGATCAAAATGTAATACCCTCTCCTTCAGTGAGGGTAACTAGAATGGCACTCGGTAGAGCACAAACCTCCACCAGGCTGAATAGTTTACATTTTGTATCCCACTGATAGGCCAGATCTGGATCCTAACCTCCAAAATCTAATCGGCTTGTTCTTTTCCCCCAACTCATCCACCTCTTTGTCATAACCCGTCCACAACTTTTTGAGATATCGTGCTATATCTTGTGATGGTTTTTGGAGATCCCGGAAGACAAATGCAATACACAAATTACTATATGTATTTCAACTTGCCTGTCGGACACGTGTGATGTCAATGAATTCTCCATAGATGCTGGTGCTGCAGTGTTGATGACGAGTGAAAATGAGTCCATCTGAAATGACACTGGTTCAAGCGACGTAGCTGGGTCGGCACGTACCCAGGTATCTGGTGGAATGCCTTCAATATCGTCTTCAGATGGAATGGGTGATGGAGATGTTCAGGTGTTGGCTTCTCTGCAGGTGTAGGCAATCCAGCTGCCAAAATCTTGTCGAATCCCACTCCAACACACGGCGTCAGACATCGGTTCCAAATGGGCCTTCACCATGGCGGGCAGCCTCTTCCTCCCACTTCAGCTGTTCGAGATGGATCTGTTGCTACACAGCATTCAATTGTTGCTGCATCTGTTGCTGCTCAAATTAATTATGTTGTTGCATCTCTAGCTGCTTTTTCTCTGTCTGTTGCTGCTCAAGATCACTCTGTTGTGGCATCTGTTGCTGCTTGGGATCACTCTGTTGCTGTACAGCCATCAATCGTTGCTGCATCTGTTGCACTCCGAGTAGCAATCAAGCTTCGTATGACCTACATCCCATGGCAGCTCTGACAGAGGCCTTCGCTGCATCTGCTTTGGCCTTCAACAAGAGCAATGAACTATAAGAGTTAGACGAAACCCGGTAGCCAGCGACAGACCATGTGTGAAGCGAGCTCGACATCATGGACTCTTCTTCCTCCCGGCGGTGAGACGAGTGTGGGGTCATGTTTTTACTATTCTGGAACGGCCTACGAGTCCCAATTCTTGAATAAGAATGCTCCAGGCAGTTTAACCAACACTTGCAGAGGTTTAAATCATTTTTTCTTCATTTAAAACACTCCAAGTGCATCGGTAAAAACCATGCTTTTCCCAGATACATGTGTATGTCCCTCCATCATCAACTCATTTTGTAAGGAATGGTGGGTGCACCTCGTGCTTTCACCATTTTGTCACTCAAATAGTCGGGTTCGGTTTAGGGTTCCTGGAGAGTTAAATTTTGAATGTAACTTTGTTTGATAAACGTTTTGGAAATATCACCACTGGTTCACAGGCCCAAGGCAACCACTCAATTCATACCTGTGAGGAAAAGCTTTAATTTGGCAATCTTTGGGGATATGAGGTATACTCACCGACACTCACCAACCAACTTGGCAGAGCTTGGGTTACGTATAAAAATGCTGCACAGGCCTGGTTACCTATAATTATGGCTGGCATAGCTGCAAGAGGAGACCTCGGCGAATTTTAAAGAGGGGTTATTGTAGGGGTGCATTTGGCAGGAGCTTCAGTGGCAAAGACAGTTCAACTTGTTGATGTTTCATGAGTAACGGTGTCTAAGGTGACATCGGCATGGAACTCCGAGGGAAAACATCAGAAAAAGGCAACAGTGGCCAGAAGTGCATACTCCAGGATCATGATATCCATACATTAATTTGAAGTGCAAGGCAAAGTAGGCGAGCAACTGCAGATCAGTTTATTGTAAATTTCATCCTGGGGCGCGAGCAGCCAGTTTCATCAAAACGGTCCACCGAGAACTCCAGAGAGTGAGATACCATAGTTGGGTTGCAGTGCACAAACCGCTCATCACATCTGGCAATGCACATTTATGAATCCAGTGGTGCAAAATCACAGGCAATGGACGAGTGAGCAGTGAAGAAATGTGATATGGTCAGATGAATCATCCTTCACCATGTTCTCGACAAATGAATGAGTGCACGTGTGGCACCAACCTAAAGAACTCCACAACACTGAGTGTTTGTTTCCAACAGTGAAGGGTTCTGCTGGTTCTGTAATTTTGTGGGGCACATGTTCCTGGGATAGTTTGGGTGCAATGATTCCCTTAGAAGGCAAGGTCAATGTAAATTGCTACTTAATGGAACTGAGTGATCATCTTCACTCCAAGTTGCAGCATTTATTTCCTGCTGGGAAAGGTGTTTCCAGAATGAAAATGCCACCATCCACAGAGCATGTGTGGTCATCCAATGGTTTGATGAGCATAGCACTGATGTTATCCCCATATGGCATGACCTTCTCAGTCACCAGATCTGAACCTAATTGAGCATTTATGGGATATTCTGGAATGACACCTGTGATAGCATTTTCCACCTTCATCAAAGAGGTGTGAGTTGATTGACTTTCTCGTGGAAGAACGGTGCCGCATCCCTCCTGCAGAATTCCAGGTGCTGGTGGATCATATTGCATGGCACATACAGGCTGTACTGGCCACACATGGTGGCCCAACACCTTATGAAGTGACTTTACCTTGGTGTTTCCATTTTCCTGTCCACCCCTTGTGCCTGGGCTGAGAATTAATACTGACCACACATGCGCAGAGAGGAGTGAGATTATATTCTTACTCTGTCTGCCTGCCTGACATTGAAACAAAATAGACACAAACAACAGGCATGAATAACTAATATAACATGTTTGATCGGGCGGTGTAATAGCTGCTAAGAAAATGGCAGTAAAACACCAATTTTATGCCTCCGCTGACGAAGTCGCCGGTGGCATTGTGTTTTCGGTTTGTCTGTCCCTCCGTCCGTCCGTCCGTACCTCCGTCCATGCTAATTTTCTCTGTTTTCTCTGCAACCGCTTATCTGATTGACGCAAAATTTTCACCATTGGTGTGACTACTCATGGAGAATGTTTTAATGATAATTATGATGTCATAGGTCACGCGGTGTCAGCCCTGTTGGAAAAAAGGAAAAACTTTGGACTTCTATATCTCCGAAACCGGTCAAAGGAAAAGAATTGAATCTTGGCAAATGTGAAGTACTCCTCATGCGAAACAAGTGATTTTTTTTGATGAGTTCATTGGTGGCTTCGTTATGACGTCATAATTGCATCGGTCAAATGCTTTATCCAATCAGTATGAAAATTTTTGTGGGTTATCTAAATTGTTTGGGAGGAAAAAAAATTGATGACATCATTGGTCACGTGGTTCGGCAGCCATGTTGTTGTTTTTAAAACCATAAAAACCTTCAAAAGTATTCGTCTCTGGAATGGCTGAATAGTTCGAGGCAAAATTTTGCAAGTATGATCGCCTTTCCATGAGGAACAAAAAAGTTATCTCCCGATGTATGACATCATAGATCACATGGTTTGACAGCTCTGATTTTTTGAAGAAAAAATCTTTTGAAATACTCTTCTCCAGAACGCCTTGACAGATCGAGAAAAAAACTTCACCCACATGTTCCCCAAGCCTTGGGGATATACCAGGGTGTTCACGAATAATGAATAGGTCACACACATCATTGATGGGGTGTTCACGAATAACTAATAGCTGGTAGCCACATTGGACAAAAATATTTTTCAAAATACTTCTCTTGAACCACTTCTTCGATGGATGTGAAACACACAGTTATGATCGAGTAGGCAGGGGGAATATATATATATATATATATATATATATATATATATATATATATATATATATATATATATATATATTTTTTTTTTATTTTAAACTGATCGGACGCATGGTCTAGCAGCCAGAATTATTTAATATTTTGAATCTGGGTTCAAGGATTTAAATCAATCTTGGTACAAGTATCTATAATGACGTAATAATGTGGGCGGAAGCTTATCTGGTGACGTCGAAGAGTGCCCTTCAATTTTTTTTATTTTTGTGCTTTTAAACCTCTTTAAACCTTTATTTAAACGTGACCAATGATGTCATGAATTATGTATTTGAAATGCCTGGTGTTGGCTTAATGGTTAGGGTGGTGGGCTTGGGATCCGAAGAGCCTGAATTCAAATCCCTTTCGGCTGTTGAATTAATACCAGGTGGGGTTGACTCTGCCTGTCATCCTTCTGAGGTCTGCAAAATGAGTGCCAGCTTGCTGGTGTACTGTGTTGGAGTGGTGACCCGTCCAGGAGAACTGCTGAGGCAGCACCAATTCTCTGCACAGAGTATGGTTCCAGTGGATGGATGGATGTACTTGAAGACTGTATAAAACAAATTGCCTTCATAATACTTCCATGAACCATGTATGTATATTGATATGTAGCACGAGAGGGTGTGACATGTGTTTCAGGGAGAAGAAGATTCTGCTGTTATTTTATATACGATCATCTCCAACAAACTTGTCTTTCTCATCACCATCATCATCACATTATTGGAACAAATTTATCATCGTTATTATTAAAGGTAAATTTCATGATTTTAATAACTCAAGAAAATAAACTTTATTAAGCATGTTCTTCATACAGGAAAATAAGCCTGCTGTTGGTTTAACAATTAAGGTGGCTGGCTTAAGATCTTGGGGTCTTGAGTTTGAGCCCCTGTTGTGCTTTAACACATCACCAGGTAGGTTGCTGTCAGTCAGTCTGTCGTCCTTCCGAGGTCAGAAAAATACCAGCTTATTGAAAACCGGGGCACTGAATCAGCGGCACAGCTGCACTCCCAGCAATGATGCAACCATCAGCCACAGACTGCACAGGAAATAAGAATAATAACAAGCCGGTAGGCGACATGGCTGCTCGCTCTAGATGGAAAGCTGGCCGACGCGACCAACCGATATTCATGTACATGCTATCAATCAATTTTGCACAATAAATATGATTATCACAGCCCTCTTAGTTTGCGCCCAGAAACCCGCCTTGTGAAATTTCAGGCATGTTTCCAAAGAGACTCTAACAAATGGCAGCCCTGGTAATTCCATTTATCTATTCGCTAAATATTTTATTTTTTTATATGATGCTGTAAGACATTCTCCTTGGGCACAAAAAACAGGTCCCTCGGAGGTCCAGTTTCAGAGGTATTGATTTTTTTGTACAGTCCACAATAAGTGTACGATGTACGATAAAGTATTTTAGCCGTTGCTAAGCAACTGAGGTGTGCATAGCAACCATTCATTTTTGTGTACATGCTAGCCACATTGTACACATTTCACCCAAGTTTCATCAAAATCAGACTCTTTCTCTTAGAGATATTCGCAATTAACCGTTTCTGAAATGTTCGACATGTACTCGCCCAAAACCTCTCTCCTCCTACAATTTTTTTTTTATTAGGGCTGCAAATTGGCATGAAGGGAGCTAGATAGATTGCGCACAGAACTCTAAGCATCGATTTTTCGATTTATTTTATTTTATTTTTTTTCGATTTTTTGACCACTTCAAAGGGCCGTTGCTATGCCGTTACTAGGGCCCTGGGTCCCATATTCGAAAGCACACGATTCCCAGAAATATTGGTCCTACCTATTTCATTTCCTACCAAATTTCATTGGAATCGGTTGAATGGTTTAGCCCCTAGGCTTGACCAAAGTTTCGCGGACAGACAGACAGATGGAAATGTCCAGAATAAGGGTGCTCTAAGAGCAGCCAATAAGAAAATGAACTTTATTTTATGTTCTTAATAAGTCTTCATTCATGAACATAATTATCACAAAAACAGTGCACAAACATGTTCATTGAGGGCACAGTTTGGAAAATGTTAAAGTTGAAGTCTCTAAACCCCATTACCCCCTAAGTTTGCGGATTTGCGATTCACAGGGATTTTCAGAAATGGAACCCCCGTAAATGTCAAGGCCCTCCTGCATATACTTCAACACTGTACGGTGTATTGTGTTGTATGAAATCTCCAGTTTGTATGTGTTACGTGTATCAGCATTGTTACTGTGCGAAGTGAATGTCGATTATTTTGTGTAATACATTTGAAGATTACATATCTTTTTGAATAGTAAGCTCTTGCGGTTTGCTTGCCTGTTTCATTCCTGTACCAATTGTTGAGTCCATCACCTCCCCCAAGATTAATCCGTTTGCTAAATTGAACTGAACTGCAAGATAGATATTGCCACTGGTGCTTTGTTCTCGCAACAGAATTGCAGCGAACATGGTTCTAAGCTTGCGGTTCATGGCAGACACAATATCGCAGTTCTCTCGATGCAATGGTTCGGGGCTAGTCACAAAAATTTACCCGGTTTTAATTGTTTATTAAATCTGCTATTTGTAATGCAACACCATATAATGTATTTTGTATATGAGATATAAAGGAACTCATAAAGTTTTGTTTGACGATGACACATGTTTGAAATGTCCTCCCAAGTTCTGCAAACTTACAGATACGTATGGAATATTTTTGACTGCACATTTAAGTGTTGCACGCGAGACTTTGGAAGAACCCTCGTTACACCATCTTTGAGTTCAGGAATGTTCATCGGGTTCTCTTTGAAAACATTTTCCTGAACTTTGCTCTTATGGAGGTATGCTGAGACTTGTGTTCCACTCTGGGCATGTGCATCTCTTTCTATGCCACAATAAATAATCTGAAGGAAAGAAGTCAGGAGATCTTGGAGGCCAAGAAAATCCATAATTGGTGGGAAATTAATCTGCCAGGAAAGTGATTTTTGAGCCACCGCATGGACGGGCAAGTTGCGTGTGCAGTTGCTCCGTCCTGTTGAAACCAAGCACCAGGAACGTTTTTCACAGGACTCAGAAAAGTTTGTTCTACATGTGTACGTTACGTTCCACATTCACAGCCACCCCTTCCTCAGTACCCTGATTTTCAGGAAAGTATGCACCGTAAATCCAACGACTACTGAGACGAGACTATAATCGTTATTTTTTTGAGGAGTGGAGAGGTTACTCAACCAATTGCGCTAGTTTAACTCCAGGCCCCCAAAACTAACAATTCTGTTTGTTTACCATACCATGACATTAATTGCTGAAAATGATGTCGTCTTTGTGGATTCCTGATTGATCAATAATCTCACTGAATCTCAAAGTATCCACAATGGTGGATACTTCGAGACCTGAGAGGGGTCCGTTCCATCTCTTGAAACCCACATATGTAGATTAAAAACAACAACCAACACACACATTGCCTTTTATTAGTATAGATTATAAAGGGTCGAGATATTGGGGTACAGCATGGGTAGGGAAAGGATAAACGGGTGGGTTCTTGTTTTGCACATGCTCCGTCTGCCCTTTGCCAGCCCCACCACAGGTTTCTGGATGGCACACGCGGGTTGCCATCAACCACCTTCTGATGAAACAACCAAAATCCAGACTCATTGTTCAACTCCACTCGTTGGATCCTCTTTTTATGCCGAGTTGGACAACCAACTTCCACATTCTCTTTAATCTCATTCTTTTTTTTTCTTTCTTTTTTTATATACATTGTCGAGGCTCGTGTGAGAGCTAACACACAACGCACAGCAAGGGGGCATGGGACAAGAAGGGCGGGAGTGGGAAGGACAAAACAGTGGGGAATAAAGACAGGAGATCTGTGGAAAGGAGAGGGATGGGGTGGGGAACATGGGGAATACAAAATGGACATTACAGGGACTTTCAGGAAGGAAAGCAGGGAATTTGAAGGAGGTGTGTTTGGGGTGGATTAATGGGGGTAGAAAAGATCAAGCATTTGGATGGGGGAAGATAAGAGGTGGTGGTGAACAGTTGTTTTGAAGACCTGGAGGGAAGAATGGGTTTGAAGAGAGTGTGGGAGTTTATTCCAAAGGCGGGAAAAAAGAGGAATGAGAGAGTGAAGGTGAGCAGTGATTCAAGATTTTGGTAGCTTTACCAGAAGGGTGTTGCTGGCAGACCTTGAGCGCCCTGTGGAAATATGGGGGGGACAAATCGCAGAGAGAGCAGGGGGGAGGGGGGAGACCGGAGAGGGGGCGGTAGAAAGCACCAGCCCGGAAGGGAGAGCAGTACTCCATCAGGCTGTAGACGGAAGCTTTGTAAGTGGTCAGGAGCTCAGGTGGGCAGAGGAAGGACTTTGCATGATGGAGGATACCCAGTTGGCGACTGGCTTTGGAGGCCAGGTTGGTAATGTGGCTTTCCCAGGAAAGGTCATGGCAGATAGTGAGACCCAGAAGCTTGAATTAAAGGACTTCTTCAAGAAGGTTGTTCAGAAAGTAGATGGGGTGGGGTGGGGGGGGTTTCCAAACGGTCCTTTCAGAGAGACATAGTGAGAGTGTGAGATTTGTCAGAATTCTTCTCTCCGGTGCTTCAAGACAGCTATATTGACCACCATCTCAGGTCATTCCCCATCCACAACCATGTTCTCCACAACCATGATCTTTTCTATTCCCATTAACCCTCCCAGAGCTGTTTCTTTTCTTTTTAATTAAGGTTTTTCCTTCCACTTCTGTGATTAAGAGTTTGAGGATGTATCCATCTTGTTCACCCCATGTGTCCTCACTCCCCTTGCCCTCAACCCCCCCCCCCCCATGTCCTGATCCCTCCAAGTCTCCCTCCATTTTTTCTCTCAACCTTGCAGTTGGCATGTTCCCCATCCCCTCTTCCCACCATCACCAAAGGTGGACGGAGCCCGGAGGTTATGTTTTCACTCCTGTCAGCTGTCTGTCTGTCTGTCTGTCTGTCTGTCTGTGAGCAGGACATCTCAAAAAGTCGTGGACGGATTCGGGCGAAACTCGGTGGACAGGTTCGACGTGCGACGAGGATGAATTGATTCAATTCAGGTGAAGATCAGAATCTGGATCTGAGAATTTTTTAACTGATTCTTTATCATTGAGAGAAGGTGCCAGAAACGATGTATAGCCTGGAATCTCAAACGGTTGTGGACGAGTTATGACAAAACTTGATGGATTGGATGGGTTGATTCGGTGACAAGAACAAGCAGATTCGATTTTACTTCAGGTCCGGATCCAGATCTGGTCCATCGGTGGGATACAAAACGTAAACTGATCATCCTGGTTTCGGCTTGGTCCGTTCTGTGTTCTCGATCTTCCATGAGCCTCGACCCTGTGTATATGAAAAACAACATGTATACAGTACATAACGATACACGGACACCAAGCTACCAGCCAAGGTGTGTGCACATTCTTTCTCTTTCGACCGACCGTTCGAGTGAACACGTTAACACCGATTGCCGTGACGCAGAAATCTTTTCAGTCGATAAGAAATAAAACCCGCCAATGAAATTGGAAAGAAAAGACAAAGCAGCAAGAAGGAAAAAAAAATTCCCGCCGTTATAATTACGTCACGCGTTCGATCGGAAACGTCATCACGCATATGGGCGGGAAGAAAGCGTCAATTTCACTGAGCGCCATCTTGGGCGTTCCGACTTGAGCTGCTCTTGTTTGCCGAAACGTTTGTGCTGAAAGCGAGTGCAACCGGAGGGAGGAAAAGTACAAAAGCGGAGTGAGAATAACGGAGCGTCCTCAGAAAAGGGAGTTTGACGATCCTGCCGGAGTGTTCGAGGTACGTTGTGTGAGAGAGAAAGCGTTTCCCCTCAGGCGATTTCTAGCGGTTCAGAGAGAGTTTCATTCTTTCCTCAGTAACTGATAAAAGTTTTTATTTGGAGGAAAAAAAAAATTGAAACTTTTTTTTTTTTTCCTTTTGTTTGTTCGATTTATCATTTTGATTCCCCCCGTTCTGTTTTGCCATTGTTGAGAAGTTCTTCCGAGGGATAGATTGAATCAATTTTGATCGACCGGAATATTTCATCGTTTAAAAAAAAGATTTTTTTTCCCCCCTTAAACCCAACTCTTAAATTTTGTAAAAGTTGTAGATATTATTCCGGTTTTTCGATTAGACCTTTCTTCGTTTAAAAACTGTTCTGAGTGTTAAAAAATTTTTTTTTAAATTAATTACATTTTTTATTTATTTAATTTGTTGTTCTTGGAGTCCTTTCAACTCTTCTCAGAAGCTCGGAGGTTTGTGCTGTTTGAGAAGATTAAAGGCTCAATTAATTAAATTTTTTTTAATTTGTTCTTGGAGTCTTCCTTCAACTCTTCCCCGAAACTCGGAGGTTTGAGCTGTTTGAGAAGATTAAAGGCTAAATTAAATAATTATTTAATTTTTTTAATTTGTTCTTGGAGTCTTCCTTCAACTCTTCCCAGAAGCTTGGAGGTTTGAGCTGTTTGAGAAGATTAAAGGCTAAATTAAATAATTATTAATTTTTTTAATTTGTTCTTGGAGTCTTCCTTCAACTCTTCCCAGAAGCTTGGAGGTTTGAGCTGTTTGAGAAGATTAAAGGCTAAATTAAATAATTATTAATTTTTTTTAATTTGTTCTTGGAGTCTTCCTTCAACTCTTCCCCGAAACTCGGAGGTTTGTGGTGTTTGAGAAGATTTAAGGCTCAATTAATTAATTTAACTGTTCGTGGAGGGTTGGTGCTCTATAATCTATGTACCTGATGATGTGAGGTACGTGATTCGCTTCTCCACCTTGACGGATTTCTATCATTGTGTCGATGCCTCTGATTCACTTGCCTCCTCGTCTCATCGTTTGAGTCATTCAGGAAGGGCTGAGTTCCCCCTTAGTCCGCCCGGACGTTCTGCCCTGGTCGAGTGCGTTTTGTCACGGGGTGTGCGAGACGTGTGGTCATACTAAACGAGTGAGCACCGCCTCTGAGCTTCCGGCTGGAGGTGGAAAAACTACCAACCCAACAGCAATAGGATAGGGGGGGTCTTGGACTGACTCTTCCAGTTTGCTGACCTCGCCCAGGCCAGTCGTGACCGTATAAGGTGCCGTTTGATTGGGTGAAAATGACGTTCTGTTCAGTCCAAAAATATGTCGTCTAATTCGTTCTGCGTCTGCGAACAAGATGCTTTCGGTAAAAACTTTCGGCAAACTTTGGATTCTCGAACGACACCATCTGTTTATTGCATCGTCGTATAACACACAGGGTTGTCTGTCTGTCTCTGTCTGTCGTCTGTTCAGTTGTACGTCCATAACACCAAGCGGTTCAAAAAAATATTCTACTTTCTCTTCACAGTTACATTGGTGACTTTGTCTGAGGTTGTGGACTCCTTACTCGGAGAGGTTCTCGGTTGAAAGGGTCGAAACTTCATGATGATGAATCGGGTGGTCAGTGAACTGTTTTTGATATAATTATTACCTTTTATGCCCTCTCTCTTTTCACCCCTCTCTGTCTGTCTGTTTGTCGATAAACAGGATATCTCAAAAAGTAGTGCTGCACTTAGTGGAGAGTTTTCATGTAACAAGGACGACATGATTACATTTAGGTGAAGATGAGGATCTGGATAGTAGAATTTTAAAAGTGATTCTTCACCATTGAGAGATGGGACCAAAAACGATGCAGAAGCAAGATGCGTCAAAAAGTTGTGGATGGATTCTGACAACTTTGTGGATGAGTTGGGTAGGTAATGAGAACAAGCCAGTTAGACTTTGCTTCATGTCTGGATCCAGATCAGACCTATCGGTGGGATACAAAACATGAACTGTTCAGCCTGGTGGAGGTATGCACTGTCCCGAGTGCCATTCTAGTTGGATGTTGTGCTGATCGTGCCACTTCACCCTAATCTGCTACAAGCAACTCTGTGGAAACATGACCGTTATAGAACTTGCTGACGTAAGCCAAAGCTTGAAACAGTCATTTGTGAGTTAACAATCTTTTCTAAACATCTGTGCTCTTTACTCTGCCATCTCCCACGTTTCTTCTCACCCCTTCCATCTTATTAAAGTTTATCAACCCCAATTTTCTGTTTGTTAGTCCTCATATACAGGACTTCTCCCCCCCCCCAATTCCTCGTTTTTTTTTTTTTTTAACCCCACCCCACCTTCAACCCAGTTTCCTTCTGATTACCGGCTGGCAAATCCACAAACGGTGGTTTGGTATTTGTGGTCTCCCTGAGGCTTGGAGATTACAAGAGCACATGGAAGTTGTGTAGCCATCTACGGTTTGTGACTTGGTGATTTGGCTCTGGTTCGTTGTTGTTCTTGCCTTGCCAAATGTTTTTCTTCGTTAAGTCAACTTTATAGGGAAGCTCGTTCATTAGTCATTCAGCCTTATTAAAGTTCATGGATTGTTGAGGGGTTATCCAGAACTTTTAAAATTTAACTCCAAATCAGTTTGTTTCATTTGTACCACAAGGCCAAAAAAGTATTTTTGTTCTGTTTTAAAAGCAAGTTTAGCCTCGCCTTTTATTATTTGGGAAGGTAAGTTTATTTTTTTTTTTTTTTTTTTTTTTTTTTTTTTGCCTCCCCTTGTCTTTATGACTGCTCTTTATTATTCGAAAATGTTGCTGTACCAGCCTTGGTCACAGGAGGATGCCATGCCAGAATAATTGTGCATCATTGTTTGGATCAGTTCTGAACCATCTGCTGTTTGATTTTATTGTTACTCTTACCATTTGTCCAAGTGCTTGTACATTTATTTGGGCTAATATTGAGCTGGTGGTGCCATGATGTATCGGTCATCAATGTTTGATCATTCTTGGGGACATAACTTTCAAATGTAGCTGTTTGGTGACTGTAAATAGGGAGTGACTTTGTGTCATGTCTTTAGATTGTCACACATCACTTTTCTCTCATACTTCAAATAGAGTTGGTTTGGAGAGGTGAGGATGGTGATTTGTTGGGTCAAAGAGGATGTTGAGGTTTGAATAGTAATTTGACTGGTGTTGTGGGAAAAGCATTGTATGGGACTGCGGAGGGGGAGAGGTAAATGACAAGATCATCTTTTTTTTATCCAAGGGTTTAAGCTCATGAAGGAGCTAAAGGACAGCATGATTACTAACTACTACAAGGTGAGGGGGATGTGAGCGTACAATGAGTACTAAAATAGTAGCAATAGCCCGGAGAGGAACAGGATGGGCGTGGAGAAGAGATGGATGTGCATAAGGTAGTATTGGGCAGCATATTTGAAGGGCTGAAGTGAAGACGAGACTTCGGACGCTGGAAACTATTACACAATCGGGAGAATAAGTGGTGAATGAATGCAGGCGGGCAACCAGCGTGGACTTTGGGATGGCGATGGTTTCTTGGAATGATGGCCGATGCAAGCGTGTAAAGTATAGATTGTGGAATGGGAAAGAGATGATTCTTGCATTACCTTTTATTTTCAAAACATTCCTTGCAATGGAATTTTGTTGGCTGATCTATGGCATGGTTTCAATCCTGCTTGACTTCTGTAATCACCTTTAGCTAAAGAGGTTAAAAAAGGTATAAACTTGCAACATGCCAGTGGCATTCTGAAATGTAGTAGTTTGTTCGGAGACCTTGATTTCACAGTCTCCTTGTTTGTTTGTTTTTCTTCCCTTGTCTGTTTTGTCAACCTGCAGCCTTCTGTTCCCTCTCCCATGAGCCTCACCTCTGTATTACAAACCCATCGGTGTGGTTTCGTGTGTTATTTGTCGTCAACTTGTGTTCAGATATCTAAGGACAGAGTTTAAATGCTGATTATGGAAATAACTGCCGGTTGCAAGAGGAAATGCTCCTGTTTTAATGTAATCGCCACGACATCTGGTATGATCTTTAAACATTATTTCCATTTGCCTCGTTCTTTGTTTTCACAGTAAAATGCCAAAGGCGCACAAATATTTTTTCATGCTCGATTATACTACCTGAGTTCCACTGTGGCTACTCTTGTCTGAGACGTCTTTGAATTTCTACTTCATAGTTTTACATTGCAAATCCAAGTATTCCACCACGGTTGCATCACCTTGTGGGGTAGGCCACGGGAGGGAAATGAGCCTGAGTCTTTCACAAAGCGTTTGGCCGAGCCTGACGTTTGACTGCCACTTTTTTAGGACAGGAAGTTTTTGGAATTTTGTCAGGATGTTACCTCATGGGCACTGTGGGATCTTTGATCTCCACCTGTTGATGCAAGCAGACAAGACATTCGGGCTTTTTCGTCCGACTGAGGATGGCACACCTTGTGATGCACCAATGTGACGGTTTACAGTCTGGTTAGGAATCGAACCCAGGGACTGGACTGTTGCCCTGTGCAATCATGTCCAGACAACATCGTATCTCGAATGTGTGTAACTATTTGAATGCGTGATATATTTTTCACATGTGGCACCAGAGAAGTACGAAGGCTGGTTTGCCTGTGTGCACATCATCCCTCCTTGCGTTGCGTTAGTCGATGTACAATTTGAATTGGTTGGATTTGTTTGTTATTTATTTATTTATTTATGTAGACCGTTCTGATCGTTGCTTTGTTTTGTAAATATCAACTGGTTTGCGTGGTGTTCATGTCATTAATTACCCTGTGCAAGCGAAGCAAAAAGTGGGGTTCAGAAATTTGTTCACATCTGTCTGTCCACAAACGTCAGTTGATGATCGAGGAACAACTTATTTCAATCAAATGTTATATTTTGAACACAACTGGGGAAACAAACCTGCAGTTTTGCAGTACTCTGGCTGTGCATTTGACTCGATTGCACATGCGCAGACAAGTGTTTGTTTTGTTTGATTTATTTATTAACTGCCTGTGTGGCAGTCAATTAAAATTCATTCCAAACAGGAAACTTACTGTTTTTTAAGGATGTCATGAAGAACACTTGAACAGGCACAAAGAACTTATGTAACATGAAAAAATAAGGTGGTGTAAAAGATGCTGCATCAATGGTGATAAACTTCAGAATTTTTCTTTTAATACAAACTTTAAAATCGTCATTTTTATCTAAATTGAATTACATACTTGAACACTGTATGGGGGAAGGTGTTCTTCAAACTCTACCTCCGTCATTGAAGGTGGAAGGAGGTTTTGTTTTTGTCTGTCTGCTTGTTTGTGTGCAGGATATCTCTCAAAGTTCTGGATGGATTCGGACAAAACATGGTGCACACTGATGTGTGACGAGGATGAATTTGTTTTTTGTTGATTTATTTATTACTTCCTCCACCGAAGGTGAAGGAGACTTTTTAACCCTTTGTCTGTCTGTGGACAGGATATCTCAAAGTGGTGGACATGTGTTGGATGTGTGGCAAGGACGAATTGATTCAATTTTGGTGAAGTTCCGAATCTGGATTTGGATATGAGAATAATTTAATATCTAAAGTGATTCTTCACCATTGAGAGATGGGGCCAAAAACGATATTGCACTGTATAGCATGAAATTTCAAAAATGTGTTGGGCCCGATTATGTTCTCATGGATCAAGCATTACATGGCGGAGGTATGCACTCTACCGAGTGCCCTTGTAGTTTAATTGGAGAATATGGTTTTCCAAATTAAATTGTCTGTGATAAAGGACCTCAGTTCTTTTCAGAATAGTTCAGACAATTTATGAGTAGGAATGGTGTCAAACGTACTGATGTACCACCATACCTCCTACTCATAATGGAGCAGCTGAATGCACAATACAAAGTGTCAAACAGATGTTTGATACAAATCCTAAAACGTCAATTGTCATTCAACAACAAACTGGCAAATTTTCTGATAATTTATTGGAACACACCTCACACCACAATAAATCCCTGTGACATGTGGCACTTGCTGGTATAAAATAAAATGTGTAAACTGTTTGCAGGGTATAAATAGGCCCAGCCCCCAACAAAATAGAGTACTGTCTCTTAACTGTACACACAAAACTGAGGTAATAAGATCTCATAATTTTTTTTACTTTGTAACAAAACTGGCTTTAAATAATTTTCAACATTTTAGTTCTTCATTTTCAAATATTCATTTCCACTTCGTTTTCGATTTTAGACCTATGTTCACAATATGCTGCTGATTTTTTTTTTCTTTTTTTCTTTCTTTTGGTCTACATCGTCAAGGCTCGTATGAGAGCTGACACAATGCACAGCAAGGGCGACATGAGACGAGAGGGGCGGAAGAGGGAAGAACAACAAAACAGTAGGGAACAGACATTGGGAGAGGGATGTGGCGGGGAACACGGGATATACAAGATGGGCATTGCAGGGAATTTGAAGGAGGTGGGTTTGGGGTGGATAAATGGGGGTAGAAAAGATCATGGTTTTGGATGGGGAAAGATAAGAGGTGGTGCTAAACAGCTGTTTTGAAGGCCTATAGGCAAGAATGGGATTGAAGAGTGTGAGGAAGTTTATTCCAAAGGCAGGAAAAAAAAAAAAGAGGAGTGAAGGTGAGCAGTGATTCGTGATTTTGGTAGTTTTGCCAGGAGGGGGTTGCTGGTGGACCTTGAGCACCCTGTGGAAATATGGGGGGGGGCATATTGCAGACAGAGTGGGGGGTGGTGAGACCGGAGAGGAGACAGTAGAAGACAAAGGCCACCAACCTGCCTGCGGTGAGGGACTGAGAGGCCCAAAGACTTGGCCTCATCGTGGGAGGCCTCATCTTCTTTTTCACAATTTTTTTTTTTTTTTTTTTTTTTTTGTGATGGCTGTTTTTTGCCAGACATAAGTATTTCAAATGCAGCCTTCATGGGTCTGACATCTTGTGTCTTTGTGACCACATTGGCATTTTAAGTTGGGGGCGGGTGGGGGTGGAACTAACACCAAATGTCTGCACGGCAGCCATGACTTCTAAGTCAGGAATGCCTTTCCAGCAACCAATTTCTGACTTTGAACAAGGCTCCATTGATGTGTCCCAGGTGGGTTGTGCAATGTTTTATAAAGTTCATAAAACTTTCTGACCCCTGAACTGAAATACAGCCGCTGATTTTCTCTTACCACAGCGGTCACAAAATGGCAGAGTAATGCCATGCACAGCGGACATAAAATGGCCGCCCGGCCACATGGTCTGGCAAGTTGACCCTTGCAAAAAAAAAAAATATATATATATATATATATATATATATATATATATATATATATATATATATATATATATATATATATATATATCAAATTGGGGTAGGTCGGATTACAGGAAACCAATCTTTTTTTTATTTTTGTTTTTATAAAGTCCTTATGCTGATTTAATTTAATTTATACCTCTGTTGTAGCACTTGCTCTCATGATGCTAAGACCCCAAGTGTCGGTCCTATTTACTGTTGTGTTCTTCCTTTTGATGCAAGACATTCATGGAACATGTAGGGTCATATCCAGGACTCCCGTGACCATTGAGAGCATAAGTTCGTTTGAGGATGGATTTTGGTACTTTGGGGTATTTAGAAAAAAAATGAGCTCCTATGCCCCTCCCAAAAGTGTGGGCTAACTCCACCAAAGGGCAAAATCCAAAATAGCCGCTGGTGGCCATCTTGGAAATTACGCAATTACATAACTCTTGAGTAAAATAACTTTGACATGAAATAAGTGTCGTTTTTTTTTTATACTAATTTAATGACTAGGGGTCCATTCCAGTGGTTATTTTCTCATTTCGTAGTCATCTTCAATGTAAGCCTGGTGTTGGCGCAGTGGTTAGGGCAGCGGCTTGGGATCCAAAAGGTCCTGAGTTCAAGCCTCGTTGGGCCACTGAATTAATACACCAGGGGGTTGACTCAGCCTGTCATCCTTCCGAGGTCGGCGAAGTGAGTACCAGTGTACTGGGCCGGTGTATACCCCGGTTAAAATAGGTGTACCATATCCCTGTGTTTCGTAAGAAGCGACCAGGGTTGCGTCAGGAAGGGCATCCGGCGTAAAACATGTGCCAAATCTCTATGCAGATCATGCGGATGATCCGCTGTGGCGACCCGTAACGGGAGCAGCCGAAAGAAGAAGAAGAGTAGTCATCTTCAATGTGAAATCCAAGATGGCCACCAACAGCCATATTGAATATATGAATATTTCAGATCTTCCAAACCATTTAAGGTAGGAAGACGATTAAGGTATTGTTTTCAAGTAATTGTATGGCGGGAAATTCATTCCAGGTCTAACTTGTCGACTTGGATGTCATCTTCACTATAAAATCCAAAATAGCTCTTGTGGCCATCTTGGAATTTTTAAAAATACATAAATCTTGAGTAAATTAACATACAGGCATGAATTATGAAGTGTCTTTTTGACAAATTAATTCCAGGTGTTACTTGCCCATTTTGAGGTCATCGTCAGACCTGAAAATATGATCTCGGTGGTTTCTAACTCATTTTTATGGTCATTTTTGCAGCTCATGCCTTTTATCATTAATCTTATTGTTGGTGATTTACTTGAGCCAGCAGCGATGATGGTATCGCATCTCAGCTGCAAATGGGTCAGGTGTGGCGTCAATCAGTTTGATAATGCGATCTCATTTCCATGTCGTCTAGGAACACTGCTGTTTAAACACGTTCCAATAGTGTAGTAGATAGTAGATAAATCGTGCAAATTATGATGCAAGCATCAAATTTGGCATTTCTGTTCTGCAGGGCTTTCTGATCAAATCTGCCCGATTGGCCATTTGAAAATCCAAATTTTGAAAAAAAAAAAAAAAAAAACTTCAAAAATATTTGAAGTCACAGCTGGCTGAAATTCTTGAAGCGCAAGTGAACATCCCAGACAGAGAACCAAGGTGAGATGCAGTCATCATTGATGGCTCAGCACTTATCAATGCCCTCCCTCCACGCACTTCAAAGATATTTGATGACTATGTTAAAGAAGACATCATCCCAAAGGTAGAATCCTATGGTGCCAGGTACGAGAGGGTGGACGTAGTGTTTGATGTGTACAAGAAGTCCGAGGCAAGGTCTAAAAGGGGGCAAGGAATCAGAAGAAGTGACAGGAACCAGTAAGACCCCAATTAACTGGAGAAGCTTTCTTCGAGATGACAGCAACAAAACTGAGCTGTTTCACTTCCTTGCGGAAAAGATGTGTGAAGCATAGACGACAAGCGCAGGCATTGTCACAAAAGGCGAAGATGCCATTAGCAACACAAGGAAGTCACTGGATGCTGTCTCCATGTTGTCATGAAGAAGCTGACACTCGAATATTTGTACACGCCAGGGATGCAATGACGGATGGTAGCAAGTCCATTATCATTAAGGCTAATGACACGGACGTACTAGTCATAGCAATGTTTGTACTGCCATCCTTACAGTAACTAGGTCTTGAGAACATGTGGATTGCCTTTGGCCAAGGAGCCAAGGCGCAATGGATTCCAGTCCATGAGGTAGTTTCTGCAATAAGGCCTGAGAAAGCTCGAGGGATCCCATACTTCCATGCGTTCACTGGATGTGACGTCGTGTCTGCCTTCCGTGGTAAAGGGAAGAAAACTGCATGGCAGACTTGGAACGTCTTTGTTTCTGAAACATTCACCAATCTCAGCCAGCATCCAACATTGATTCGTGATCTTGACTTTTTTTGAAGTTTTTATTTTTATTTTTCAAATGGCCAATCAGGCAGATTTGATTCGAATCCCCTGGAGAACAAATGGGCCAAATTTGATGCTTGTATCATCATTTGCACGATTCCTCTCAAAAATTGCTGTTATCTGCCTCACTAGTAGTCAGGGCAGGAATTTGGCAATAATAATAACAAGCCTTTTCTTGATTTAGGAGATACTGTTGCGGGGCCGGGTATCTGCTGCGAGCGCGACTGCGAGGTGGAGCAGTAGGGTCAACTCTGCCGAACACCCGGAATTTATAGGTCGTCACCCCGGATAACTCCGGAGCCGACGGGTCCCTTATCGGACCAAAGTTCGCCAATAGGTCGACCACGTGGGCTGGGGTCGATTGCCAATTTCAATTTACCTAAATACCCACGCCGTCCAACTACCGGGAAAATTCACCCTTGACGATGCTCGGACGGAATGAGACGCTAGCTTACTCGAACCGTATGCGACCCGAGCTGATGATCACCGAGCTTTCGTCGGTCCAAATGTCCCTTTTACAGCGGCAACAGCCTGGCTAGTTCTCCAACACGCACCATGTTAAACAAATAAAAGACATAAAAACGAACTGATACATTTAACACATGGGTTTATTTATAATAGGTGGGGAAGGAGGGGAGCATGTAAGAAGCAGAGTTATCACGACTAATAGAAATGAAATAATGTACAAGGCACTTAACAGTTGCTACTTGATGACGGACGCACGCACACACGCACACACGCACACACGCGCACACGCGCACACGCGCACACGCGCACACGCGCACACGCACACGCGCACACGCGCACACGCGCACACACACACGCACACGCGCACACGCGCACACGCGCACACACGCACACACACACCCAATGGTTTTTATTGAAGGCCTCCAGCTCGAGGCCAGGTGAGCTAGAGACCAGAGCCTGCGCTTAGACCTGTCCACCTCGTGTGGTCTTCGACGATCTGGCTCTTTGGGACTCAAACCCGCAGCAACGATGCCACTCCAACCACCAGGGACGGAGGAAAAGCGTCGGACGCCAGGTGGACGAGACGAGAGAAGACCCGACCAGACCAGACGAGTCGATCTCCGGCACCTCAAACCCAATCACTGCCCAACCCTGACACTCTTTCCAAGGCCCTGGCATTCCTTATATTGCATTTCTCCTGCGGGCTGGGGTGTCGTGTGAAGGATCGCCGTCTGAGACGTCTCACGCCTCCCATTGGTCCGGGGTTCGTGAGAAAGTCCATGTCTGAGACGTCTCGCCTCTCATTGGTCTTGGGGAACATTCCATCTCTCTGGGGCAGAGTCGGAGCTCTGGTGGCCGAGGAAACTCCGCCTACGTACGTGGTCGAACACATATAGTCAATAGCGTTGGTGTGAGGAAGCGAGGTGAAGGCTTGTTATAAGGGGTGTAAAAATCGTAACTATTAAAATAACACACAGTGCACGTACATTTAATTCCCATTAGACAAGGGAAAAGGGAGCTATCTATCCACATTTACTTATCGATATAACTGAGCTATAGGACCTGTATGTTGAGTGCAGTAAACTTCCAAATTCGTAACAATATAAAGTATTTCATTTCCGTCCAGGATGCTTTTTGTCTTCTGGACGCATGCACCAGACAAGTTTTTTTTATTTTTTTTTATTTTTTTTTTTTTTTTTTTAATATCATGTGGATGCGCTATACTCGAACGTAGACGTTTCGGTGAAGGAGCTGGATGGGGATCAGCAGCAGTAGATTTCGGGGTCTCGGACGCAGACGTAGATTCACTGCACACACAGGAAAAAAAAAACAAGGTATTGAGTTCATGTGTGGTGCTTCAGCAAACACAAGATCAATTGAGGAAATCCAAACCCAATAAAATAGCAGGGTTGATCAGAGGCAAATGCAGACAAAACAAATGAAGTTCAATTGTCAAAAATGTTCATCTCCAATTATGCATAAAAAATGCGCAAGTGTAAAGAAAACATGAAACCAACAAACTCAACGAAATAAAATAGTGAGCAGGAACTGTTCTCCAAGCACAAATAGCAGAAAAGGTCAGGGCAAAACAAGGCCAATGCAGTATTTAAAGACTGCCTGTAGAACTGCAACTGTAGGGGTTACCTGCTTTGTTCACTATATGCAGATTTTCGCTTTTCAGCTTGCTGGAGCTTTCTCTTGCTTGAAATGGACAGGTAACATTCCTTGTGCATGTAAAAGACCTTTGTGTCCCTTTTCCCAGTTGATGCTCTCATACACCATGCCAAACCTATCTAGCCCCCTTCAATTCGCTGCTTTTTCACACAAGCTTTGCCACTTTCCACTGGAAATCCCATCAAGTGAGTCTATGATCAATATGGGATAGGTTCCGGGGATGTCTCGATCCGCGAGCATTTTGCCATTGTTAAATTGGAGTCGAGGGGAATAACGTTATCGGTTCGCGGCGGTTCCTGCCTGGTTCATGCAAAAGGCCGCAAATGGCGACACCACCAAAGTCGGGGAATTGGTACAATGCATTGGGGACAAGGGGATAACGTTATTGGTTTGTGGCGATTCTTGGTTCAAAAGGGAAAGTTTTTAAAGTTTCAAATGTTTTTGACCACAAATGCATGATGACAGTTTCAGTCAAGATGCTTACAAATAAAAAAATGGCAACACCAGGTACCGTTTCCAATTTATTGAAGAATGCATTTTAAAGTCTCAACCATAGCGTACCATACCATACCGTGAAATGGGGAAGAAAAAAAAATCATCATGTACCGTTTCAATTTTTTATTAAACACACACCATAATGTAACTTTGCAAAATGATGAAGATGATGTGCGCCAGGTGTAAAAAAATAAATAATAATTAAAAAGTCAGTTGATATTAACCCTGGATGACTGTGGTGTTTGTCAAAAGGAACATGACCTCAGTGTTTGGATGATTGCTGTTCAGGTCTGTGGGGTGGCCAGGAGCGTTGTCGAGCAGCAGGAGTACCTTAAACGAAAGGTTCTTTCCTGCCAGGCCAGGACCTGAGGAACGAAACGGTCAACTTTTTATGGACTGGTTCCATGTCACCCACGCCTTCCTGTTCGCCCTCCAGTACACGGGCAGCGCCTGCTTGTTTTTGTTCTTCAGCGAACGGTAGAGCATCATGGGCTTTACCATGAAGTCACTTTCGGCGTATGCATGGAGAAGGGATACTCGGTCCTTTGCGGCCTTGAAGCCGGCTGCTTTGCTCTCACGCTGAAATGAACGTTCTGGTCGGCGTCTTATTTTTTTTTTATTTTTTATTTTTTCCAAAACAAGCTGGTCTCATCAGCGATAAAGACCTGCTCCAGCAGTTACCCCTTCTCGATGAGGCTCGTGAGTTCTGCAGTGAATAACTTGGCCACGTTGTGGTCCACAGAGGCATGCCCCCCTACGTGCTTGACATTGTGCAAATTTTATCGCGCTTTGAAGTGGTGAAACGTGTGTGTGTGTGTGTGTGTGTGTGTGTGTGTGTGTGTGTGTGTGTGTGTGTGTGTGTGTGTGTGTGTGTGTGTGTGTGTGTGTGTGTGTGTGTGTGTGTGTGTGTCCCCGTGTCCCCCTCCCCCCCACAAAAAAAATTTATTATGTCATTTCTGCTCCTGAAACACCCATGGGTACATTCAAAACTGATTTGACAATTGAAAGGTGACATTACTATCTCTTCCATTAATCAGCACTCTTGGTGTCGTCTGTTTGCACAAGCCAAGGTGGAGATTTTCAATTGATAAGATCAGGCAGAGAACAACGGCACTTTGTAGAGCACATACTTTCGCCAGGTTGAACTGTTTACATTTTGTATCCCACCAATGGACTGGATCTGGATCCAGACCTGAACCAAAATCGTATCACCTTGTTCTTGTCACATACCCAACCCCCTCCACCAAATATCATCCAAATCCATTGCCTCACTCTGAGATATCCTGCTCACAGACGAACAAACAGGTAAAAACATAACCTATGTCCACCTTCAGTGGGCGGAGGTAATAATAATAGTAATAACTGGAAGAGCATTCGGTAGAGCGCTTACCTCTGCCCCGCATTGCTTGATCCACGAGAACATATTGGGCCCATTACATTTTTGAAATATCATGCTATACATGGTTTTTGGCCGTATCTCTCAATGGTGAAGAATCTCTTTAAAAATTCTAGTCGCTGTATCCGGATCTTCACCAACATGTAATCGGTTAGTCCTCGTCACACACCCAATCTGCCCACCAAATTTCATCTGGATCCATCCACAGCGTTTTGAGATGTCCTGCAGACAGACAAACAGGGGTGACAACATAACCTCCTTCCACCTTTGGTGGCAGAGGTAATGATATTAATAACAAGAGCTCAAGTGAGCACAATATATGCCTGAACAAGAATGTATATACAGAATTGTGCTACTACATGGAAAACAGCATCCTGGTTGCCATGGCAACCACTTTAGATGACTAATGTATGTCGCGACACCGTCTGTACCTATGTACCAAATATGAAACGTGAAAGTTGAAAACTTTCGGAGTTAGAGTGCGGACAGGAATGGACAGACGGACGGACGACCGGTATCACATAATACGCCATATATATATATATATATATATATATATATATATATATATATATATATATATATATATATATATATATATATATATATATATATATATATATATATATATATATCGGGCGTATAAAAATTAATGTATGCCGTTGTTACTTTGTGAATGTGGAACCAATCACTCCGTTCAATCCCTGTAATCATTACTGATCCACAAGGCTGAGACCAAAAGTAATGTTTTGTTCCTGCCTGGAGGTTGTTTTGCTTTTGTTTGATCCAGATCGGTGGGCCATGTTGAGTTCACTTAATTTGTTATTGTATAAGGGAAGGATTGGTATTTGTCACGTGGTGCCTCACACCACCCCACCCTCCAACCCAAAGTAAAGCATTGAGTCATGGGAGGGTCTCTGGTTTTTGGATGACATTGTTTGCAGCAAGAGGTGGTGGCTGAAATACTTCCGTTTAAAATTGATAAATGAGTGGGTTGATGTAAACTTAGCACTTGACTGCAAAATGTTAACTTGAAGCTTTTTGCTTTTCTTCTTGTGTGACGAACTTGGTTCCACAATGAATGCCGCATGAAAAGTAGATGGCTGCATGCTTTCTTGATTGGCTTTAATGGGCATTATTGTGTCGCTCGTAGTTTTGCTCAATTGGGAAAGTAGGAGTCTTGAATTAAAAGTAGGTAGGCTTGGCTCCAAGTGCAGTGAGGTATAGCCATTAGGCTGGGGGTTGCCCTGCCCCTCCTCACCCCACAGAAGCTGAAAGGCCTGTGACGGATGCTTGGAAATTCACTGAGGTGACTTAAAGCTCAGTTGAAATGTTTATGCAATTAAAACGTTTTGCCTTTAAACTTGTTTGTCATTTAAAACCTGTATATTGTTACCTTGATTACCTTTGCTGCCAAAGGTGGATGGAGGTTGTTTTCAGCCTTGTCTGTTTGTCTGTGGCCAGTAGGGTTCGGCGATTATACTGGTTATAACAGTATAATTTTTCATATTGGAATTTAGATTATTGCAGTATCCCAAAAAAATGTAATCTGAAACAAATTATCGGTATATCGCCAACAAATCGGAGAAAGGTGTTTACAATTTTTAAATACCCGATGTGATTTAAAAAGCTTTGTACTCTGCTACGTTTTGGTGATACAGGTATGATCATACTGGTACGGCGATAGCAATGGATCCCGACCTGTGCTGATAACCAACACTGATCTCGCTTAAAAACAAAATCATTTTTAATACAAGTTGAATTTGGAAGTAAATGAACCGTTCTCATCATTTTGGAGGGGGTGACAGTATTCCCGTGTGGGAATACTTTGAAAAATTACCGTGTGTCAATAATGTGTATCATTTATGAAAAAACACTTTTTTAAATGCGCACTTCAAAGATTCTCAGAAAGTTCAAAAGCGTACAACCGAGGCTTTTGATGGAAGGTTTTCTTATCTTGTGTAGATAAAATTCTTCTGTGATTATGATGTACTTTGATTTCAAAATTTGAGTTTACAAAATTAAGTTTATAAATTATAAGATTACAAGTTTTATTATAACTTGGAACATGTGAGATTTACGGAAAAATAGATACAAGGAGAGCATGTGAGCAAAGAGGAAGAGGGGGTTTTCCACGGCTCGTGTCGGTAAGATTCTTCCATGATGATTGATTTCCAGTGTTTTCAACATTTAAGTGTACAAAATTAAATTAAATGTTCCCCAAGCCTTGGGTGTACAAGTTTCAGGAATAATTGATAGGTCACATGGTTTGGCAGCCATATTGGATTAAAGAAAATATTAAATAATGTTTTCTCTGGAACCGCTTAACCAATCAACGTGAAACTTCACAATTATGATATTTTAGTTGTGAGCAATACATGTTTTGTATTTCAACTTGACTGGATGCATGGTCTGGCAGCCAGTATTTAAATTTTTTGATATGGGTTTTTTTTTGTTTTTTTAATAAGGCTCACTTGGCTGTGCCCGGATGGGTTTGAGGGTAGAGGCGTAGCAGCTGAAATGTGAATCCAAGCCAGGTTTCTCCTGATAACGTCATCTTTGGTTTTTGCTTGTCTGGGTTCCTTCAGATTACTCCAATGCAGGACTGTACCGACTTGGTCTTCCATTTGATTTTAAATTAATTTATTTTGATCTCGTTATAAATTCAATTGAATAATAATAAACGTTATGGGTCAGGGTTGGGTCACCAATCAAAGCAGGATGTCTTAGTACCCCGTCAATGCCAGCAGTTATAAAGTGGCGGTTCTAATTATGTAACACAAGCACTGTCCTAGCGAGGGTCTACAATCTGATTGCTCTTTTTCTTGTTTTATGTCTTTCTTCTTTCTTTGATGCTTTTCACAATGTACATGAAGTGGTGACTGAACTGAGTTTCCTAAACCTGTGTCTCAGCGAATGCGTTAAAAAAAGAAGAAGGATATGTCTTGCTATTTGCATGTGAAACATTTAATAAGCAAAATACTTGAACTCTTGTCCGTCATCTCCCTACTAGACTTGACATCCGCTTCAATTGTGAACAGTGTTTGATTTGTTGAAAGGCCCAAATGGAGCTGGAGATGTCATTTTTATTGCGTTAAATTGGTCATTATTATCGTAAGTGCTGTGATAAGTTTTTTTACGAAGAGCGTTTATTAACTCGCAAATTCCACCCCTTCGCTGATGGGAATACGAAAAGGGAAGAGTGGGGCAAGGGATGGCCAGGCTGCGTGAGTGGGAAGGGACGGGGAAGGCCAGGCAGCGTATTGGGGCGAAAGTACTTTCAAATAATTGTGAAAGCAGACTTGTTGCAGGTTTTGGTTTCTTTGAATCCACATTCTCAACCATCACTAATAAGTACTTTCTCTGGTGTTTGGTTTTTCAAATGTTTTGGAATGTTGGACGTACTACAGTGATGAGCAAGATCTGTTGAACCAAGTGGGCATGCAAATTTTGGACTGTCTTTAACCTTCCCGAAATGGTTCCAAACTGCACGTCTGGCTCTTTTGAACGATGTGTTGTCAAAACTTTTATCAGTCAATGCTTTGCTGACCGGGTAGGCAATACAATTAGCACAGTTTACTCGCCAATTCCAAATGCCTTGCTCTTCATTTAAAAGGAACATGCCCTTGGGGCATGTTTAGTTTGCAAGTGGCTTACTTTTTGCTGCTGTATTGCAAACAGGATGCCCAGGGGTGTGTTCCTTTTCAATCAATACATTATCAGGCCATGTGTAACTGGAATATTCCCAACAGATACAAAAAATAATTTCCCCCAGGGGAGGGACCATAAAAACGCTTTTCTATGAAGTAGGTATTGCTTGGAATTGACGCCGATTCGTGATGACTATTCTATTCCTTTTGATTCCGTGGTTGGAATTGAGTACTTTAGAACCTCTTCCACCCACCGTTATTGAGCACCCAAACGAAACTGTTAAAATGGAACAGCTGGCTGGGTTACTCTATTCCATCCGGAGATGACCGGAGACATCCAGTGTATCAAACAATGTGTGAATTTGTCAAATGAACAATTTTTTTAGCAGTGGGAACTTCTGCTAAGGTCAATTCCTCAGTTTAAATTTTGAAATTTGGTTCAGGTTAAACTCTGGAGCTTATTGCATTTCAGCTGTAATGCTTATGAAAGTCTTGAGCAGTGTTTCTCAACATTTTTTTGTCCCACGCCCCACTTTGATTTTCAAAAAAATCGTACGCACCACCATGATTAGAGACACTACAGTATATACTACATATATGTATTTAAAAGGCAAAGCAATGAAAGCGATCATGTATTGATTCATTAATTCTGAATCCTCATGCCCCACCAAAATATTGCCATGCCCCACCTTGAGAAACACTGGTCTCGAGTTTTGTGGGAAAGGGTTTGGGAGGAAGGAAGCGTGAGGGGAGGGAAGGGGAAGGGAAGGCAGACATGTGGTAGTGTTAAATGATTCATGCAGAAAAACATTGTAGATGGAAACAAATAATGTCTGAAATACATTTTTTCTACCGGGCATGGGGGGGGGGGGCTGGATTCGGCAGATGTGACTCCCAGTTTAATGGCCATCCAAGAGACGGCACACATTGATGAATCGCCCAGCTTGTAAAACACCAGGATGACTGTGTATAGCTGGGTCGGGGTTCAACTCGGCTAGACTGCTTAGAGCGAGCGTGCATACCACTTGGCTGTCCTGCCGTGGCAATTCATTGCTTTGTCACAACTGAAAACGCTTTTTTTATACTTCTTGTAATCATACAATTTATTTTGCCTTCCTCACTGGTAGCGAACCGTGGTATTGCCATCCAAGCTTGAAGAGCGCGTGCTAACTGGCTTAACCAAGGACTGCAATGAAATGGTTGATAAAGAATGGCTGCCTTGGCAAGTGATTAGCGATCATCGATCTATCATATTAAACACCTAGAGATGCCTGGAATGTGAACTGCTGCTAAGTTCAATTCTGGAGCTTAAATTTTGTGAATCAGCTTAGTTTACGAGATTCTCGAGGTTATGGCATGTGCGGAAATGAAATACAGCCACGAACATTGGTGTCTTCGAGCATTTATAAGCATTGCAATGTATCCAGCGATTCTTGGGTATGATTATCAGGTATTCAATCATATGAGTGAGGAAAGTGAAATAAAAAAAAACTTTATCGTTAAATCGTTGCAGCCTGTTCCAAGTCAAGGCATTGTTGAGCAGGCCAAAAAAAGGTGAATTTAGACCCCATCGAGGGAGAGTGAGGTGTCTGAGAAGGCACATGATGAAGGATATAAGTTAATGAGGCCGTTAATTATTATCCTCAAAAGGGATGTTTTAACTAAAACCAACACCCAATTTTCACTCCTCCACTCCCCTGGAGTTCCCTTGGTGTGCATTTAAAGTTTCAGGCTGCAAGATTTCATGGTTTTAGAATTACGGAGGAGTCACACTCACAAACTGACAGTGACATTTATTAGTATAGATAGATATACACAATGGGTCCTCCTCCCAAGTGTTCAGGACATCATTGTCCATCACACTGTCAAGTTTATAAAAAAAAATTACAGCCTTTTTTTCCCTGCTGAGCAGGGGTTAACTTTTTTGCGGGTCAATGCAATCATGGTTCCCTTCTTGAGGCAATTTTTATGGCCGGATGCCCTTGCTGACGCCAACTCTGGTCACCTCTTACGACACACAGATATGGTACACCTATTCTCACCAGGGCATACACCAAGACCAGTACACTGGTGCTCATTTTGTCGACCTCAAAAGGATGACAGGCTGAGTCAACCCCCTGGTGTTAATTCAGTGGCCAACGGGGATCGAACTCAGGACCCTAGGATCCTCAGCCAGCCACCCTAACCACTAAGCCAACACCAGGCTGCTGTCAAGTTTATCAATGGAATGTGAAAAATGTACAAATCATTCGGATCAACCTTGCAATCTTCTGGATTCTTGTCTTGATATCTTATCAATACACCTTTTGTTCTAGCGATGACTGGTGCAAATTGTCGCCTTGTGAACAGGAATCGTGTCCTGGAGTCAGCTCGGGGGAGCTGGGTATTCTTAGGCCCCCATTGTGTTCTACAGTGTAGCTCGTCCTCCAATCGGTGAAATGTTAATGTTGAGAGCGTGTATGTAGCATTTGATTAACGGCGAAGTGGAAAGTTCCCCCTTATTTATTTATTTATTATTATTATTTTTTTCATCGGATGCGATGGTCTCTGGGGAAATCGTGGGAAAGCTTGGAATAAATTGTTGGAAAGCATTGACTCATTTCACATTTTTGTGAACCACTGTATTCAAATGTATAAAGACTTGAAATATAAGTATTTTTCAACTTCTATGACACTTTGAAACAAGTTGAAACCGATGGTGTCCTGCTCTAGCTGTATTTGGTTGTGATCATCCTGCTCAAGCTGTATTTGTGAGTTATGTGATCATCCAGATGTGTGCATGATTAATCTTTCCTATTGATGAGTATTCCCATTGAAAGGTCAAATGCAATTGTCTTTTTCATTGAAAGTTGTTTGGTGAGGGGGGCAAGAAGGTGATTAGCAGAAATGTGGCTGCCCTTTGAAAATTGTTTTTGAAAGCTAAAGTTGTTCCACAGGGAGGTGAAAATACATCTGATTCCTTTTGTGTACAAAATGTAGGGTTGGTCATATCCAACATCAGAATTTATTAATAGTTGGTTTAACTCTTTGGAGGAGGAAGAGGCCATTAGATTTTAATTTTTTTCCATTCAGTGAAGATGACCTTTTGTTGTGCTAAGAGTTTCGTCGAAAATTGGGTAAAAACTGCCAAATCCGGCAGAATTTATGAAATTGAAACTAGCAAAAGTTCCCTAGGACTAAGGTCTGGGCTTTAGACAGAGAATGCCTGTCTGCAATCATCTGCAACTGATACGCTGGAGGATCTTGCGAAGAATGGCTTACAGCTAGTGTCCCAAGCTCTTGACGAACGCTGCAAGGAGTTGATTGAAATGTGAGGGAGATGTTTTTAAGACTATACTCGTACTGAAATATACAACCTTTTTGTACATAATTTTCTGGAATGATTCCAGGACTTGACATCAATGGGTTTATTCCCCAACCTTTTGACAGGTACTCATATTTTTGTTTCATCTTTAAGAGACTTTCAGATCTATCTTCTAAGAAGATGTGTATTGTCTGTTCTGTCAATGTAAACGCAGCCAGCATTTGTTTGTATGGTATAGATAGGATAATTATTATTTTTGTTAATATTAAAGGAAACATGACGTGATCTGTAACCATAGCCCATTATATTTAGTTTATTGAGCGATCTAAGGGTCAAAGTTTGGAGACAAATTCCATATCGGATTCAATGGCAGACATCAGTGATTTGACATTAATTTCCAAGGCAATTGCAGCCATTGAAAGAATCAGCATACTGTATGATGTGAACCCACAAAACATACTGGCAAAGGTGTGTGTGTGTGTGTGTGTGTGTGTGTGTGTGTGTGTGTGTGTGTGTGTGTGTGTGTGTGTGTGTGTGTGTGTGTGTGTGTGTGTGTGTGTGTGTGTGTGTGTGTGTGTGTGTGTGTGTGTGTGTGTGTGTGATTTTTATTTTTATTTATTTATTTATTTTTTTTTAAGAAGGTGCTTCCAACCAAAAGGTGTTTTTATTAATTTTTTTAATTTATTTGTTTATTTCTTTTGCTCAAATTAGGAGATGTCGCTCATTTTTGGTTCACGAGTGCCAGCCAGAGTGACCACTATATTCGTTTGTTGTCTGTCTGTCTGTCTGTCTGTCTGTCTGTCCTGAGCATAGCTCTGTGGGTTTTGATCAGATTCTGATAAAATTTTGGTGGGAGGTTTAAATCATGATGTAGTTGTGTTTTCCTGAGAATGGGCATGCTGCGCCCATTATGGGTGGAGCCACGCCCAAAAAATGTTTTTAGGGGGTAGCCGATTTCAAGTTACAGCTTTTCCGAGGGGGTTTGTCGAATCTGGCAGAGGTTTCTGTATTTGGTTAGCCCAATGGCACCTGCATAGCCCCACGGAGCTCGGGTTTTTTATTTTATTTTATTTTTTTTCATTTTCGTGTCAAGGTCACAAAGTCACAAACTCAGAAAATGGTAAAAATCAATAAATTGGGCATCGAGCTCCTCGGGTTTTCAACTGTTTCGAATGAAAGTTGGTATGCAAGTAGTGCTCTTCGAGTACTACAACTTTCATCATTTACGTTTTGCCCGATTCCCGCCAGTTTGCCCGTGGCATCCCCTGGAAGGTCAAAAAATAAAAAAGGCGAACAGTGTACATTGCTCGTGAACCATCGCCGTCTTCAGACTTGTTATTTTTATTTTTTTACTCTTGGTTGGCAGTGCCTTTAAAATGTGTAATCCCAACTGCCCAAATGTTATGCAATTGTGTGTGTGTGTGTGTGTGTGTGTGTGTGTGTGTGTGTGTGTGTGTGTGTGTGTGTGTGTGTGTGTGTGTGTGTGTGTGTGTGTGTGTGTGTGTGTGTGTATATATATATATATACACACACACATGTGACCTGCTTCGAGATTTGCCATTTTTCTGACCAACATTCATGGTTTTTCATTGGATATTTGATTTTCACCTTGTGAATCATGCACAAACCGCCGGGAACCTATCCTCTTTCCCCATTGAAACGATACCTCGACTTGTGGATTTGACGTGGCGTTTTTCAGTAACATATCCCTCCGCGTATGTCAGGATCTGACCGTATGTATTGCAGTATCGGGGTGGGAGGTTAAAGTTCCGTGATTTTCTGAATTTATGCCAGACTACGTGGATCGTGAGGAGAAACGTGAGAAACTTGGCTCTTTAAAACCAACGTTTATTCCCCAACCACAAGCAATAAATCGGGGAATGGATGGTGATCGTGAGGAGATGATGATGGTGGGTTGGGATGGGAGGCAGAGAATGCAATTGATGAAGAATTTATTGTATACAATGAGAATAAAAGCTATGGCACCACACTCCTGATTTGGTCACTGATGGGAAAGTGACAAAACCAGGGTACTCAGCTCTGGTGGTAGCAGCTGGAAGGTTGGGCGTGGCACAGTGATGGGTGGCAAGTCAGCAGGGCGATAACCTTGGAGAGCTCTCCTCACATTTTGTTCTCTGAACGCTTTTCCTTCAGAACTCTTTATCTGCATCGTGTTTCCTGTGGATTGGCCCTAGTGTTCCATCGTGTCCCTCTCCCCCCCCCACCAATCCCTGTGGATTGGCCTTCAAGGGACTTTTTCTTCAGATTTTTATTTAATTTCTCTCCCCCCCCACTCCTTGGATGCCATAACCTTCCCAGCCACTTCATTGGGCTCCTCCCTCTTCTTCCCAGGCAATGCTCCACCTCTCCTCTCTTGCATCTACCAGGGGCACTGTCTCCCAGTGCCCTTAGTGGATGTTTACATAGGGGCTATATGGCACAGTTTCCTGAACCATAATTAATCCCTAACGAATTACCATGCACCACCCCCTGTATGGTGCACACACAAACAAGACATCTGAAAGTTGACGTGTCCTTATTGCATCAAGATGGATGAACATATCGTACACGGATCATGATCTTCGATACATTTCTATTTGCTCTATGGTAATATTTAAACCCCTCCCCCCCAATGTAAATGTATACTTTACTTCACTTCACCCAATGTAAACTTCACAATGTAAACTTCACCCAATGTAAACATATACTTTATTTGTAATATCAATACCAGCACCCACCAGGTGGTGCTATGACAAACATTCACATTGAGAGAATTTGCATCCTCCCCCCTCCCCATGTTTTTGTCTTTATGGCCTAAAACCCTCCTGGGCACACCCCAAGCCCTGCCACCAGTTTTCAACTAACTCCATCCAGCGATTTCGAAGTGCATTAAAGTCAAACAAACACTTTGGAATCCACAAGCCAAATTATAATACTTATTGTGTGATAGTCTTTATGGCAGATTTCAAACCTCAATAGTCAACAATCAGAAGTTGAACTAATTGGCACTAGTTTTGAACTCATTGCAGAACAATCCATGATGTTTCAGAAGTATTTGTAGCTACCTAGGTTTTGTCTTCCTTGTGTGTTGAAAAAGAAAAAAAAAATAGACTTGATCGCTCCAGTGTTACCCAAAATGGTCTTTTGTACACTTCCATGAGGTTCCAAGGCAGATGGAAGAAATGCTTGCTTTTCTTCCCCTAAACCACAGTTACCTCTCCCTGGCGGCATTAACACCCACACTATATGGTTATCTGTTTGGCATTGCAAATGCCCAGGCTTGGGGGGGGGTCTATTTCTCCCCCCCTTCCCAACAAGATTCCTTGTCTCACCTGATTGGCCTTCAAAGGTTTTTTGTTTGTATCTGCCCCCCCCCCCCCAAGTATTGCTCATGTGCTGTGGTTTGTTTGACATTGGCACAAGACTTATTTCTTATTCTGGTGAATGGCCCTTGAGAGAGTTATATTAACTGTCTTTATAAACCAGAAATATGTTCTCCCTGTGGTCAGTTGGTACAGGATTAACTGAAAAATTTGGTTCATCGTACACATGAGTGCAGTTGCTTGCATCATCGTTGAAAAAAAAAAAAAAAGTACTATATTTTCACTTTTCACTTTGTGGACGGTGTTTTCGGTTCTTGCCGCAAGTGCAGTATTTCACTTTTGGGAGTAAATTAAATAAGTGTTTGGTTTGCTTTTGCTTGGGAAAAATAAATAAATACAAGTCTAGCCTTTCAAAAGTTCTTGGTTGGCAAGTTTTGTTGAGCTTAAATTAGGTTTATTTGTTCCACAGAAAATTATAATGGGGAAACAAGGTGTTGCATGAGTTTTAACAATATTCAAACGGACATAGAAACAGGAGATAATAAGAGTTATTAATAATAAATGCCAATGTATTTGATGAAAAAGATGAGGATAAAGCGAGTGAGCAAAGCAGCTGCTGTACAAGTAATGTGCACCACTTAAGGATGACTCACTTGAGATTAAAATGTATTGCGAATAAATATTTGTGTACTTGTAGCTCTGCAAAAAAATTTTAAAATAATAATGCAGCACAAGTTGAATGCTTCCTGCTTGTGAGAACTTGAAGAAAGTGTATTCGCTGCAATCAAATAGCTTTTATTGAATTATTTTGTGAAGCCCTGTGCAGGATTATTACCTCTGCCACCGAAGGTGAAGGAGGTTATATCCGCCTTCTGTCTTTGTTTGTGTGCAGGATATTTCAAAAAGTTGGGGATGGATCCGGATGAAATTTTATGGGCAGGTTGGGTGTATGGCAAGGATGAACTGATTAGATTTTGGTGAGGATCCGGATTCAGCCACTATAATTTTTTTAAGCTATTCTTCACCACTGAGCGAGAGTGCCAAAAACCGATATATAGCACGATATCTCAAAGTTGTGGACGGATTCAGGCGAAACTTGGTGGACACTTTTGGTGTGTGACAGAATCGATTCGATTTTGGTGAAGATCCGAATCCGGATCTGGATACTGAGTGCCTTTTATAGTTGAATTAAAAAATAATAATAATAATTAAAAAAAAAAAAAAATATATATATATATATAGTCAAGGTCCGTGGAAGACCGAGCACATTGAACGGATCAGGACGGGACAGGCAAAATGTGCTTGCATGGATAAGGAAACTCCAAGGACGAAAAAGTTTTAGTGGGGTTAATGAGCATTAAAAAAAAATCATGGTTTTTCGATTGGGGATGATCTGAGATGGTGGTAAACACCTGTCTTCAAGACCTAGAGGGAATGATGAGATTGAAGAGTATGTGGTAGTTGATGCTGGGGGTTGGGGGGTTGGGGTGGGTGGTGGAGGGGGGGAGGAACAAATGAGTGGAGGTGAGCTGTGATCCTGGATTTTGCCAGAAGAGGGCTGATTGTGGACTGTTAGCCCTGCAGAAACCAGTGATAAGTGTGGGGGTGGAGGTGGAGAGAAGGAGGGGGGAAGAAACATGGAGAGGGAAGAGGGTGCAAGACCAGAAAGGAGGAGGGAGATAGAGATCATCGACCTGTTTGCAGTGGCGAAGTGATAAGCCCTTGAACTCAGCCTCAGTGTAGGGGATTCCAATGATTTTGAAGGCCTTGGTTTCCATGATGTCAAGCTGAGCATGATGTGGGGCATGGGAGCCATCCAAGAGGGGAGAGCAACACTCCATCAACCAGTGGATGAAGGCCTTTTCAGTGGATCGTAGTTTGGGTGTGCCAGGGAAGGATTTTGTGCAACAGAGAATTCCCAGTTGGTGGCTGCCTTTTGAGACCAACTTTGAAATATGCTTTGCCTAAGAAAGATCATGGCTGATAGTGAGACCCAGGAGTTTTAATGACTGAACCTCAAGAAGATTTATTGTTAAGTAGATAGGAGTGTTTGCCACACGGTCCTTTCGGAGAGAGAGTATGCAAGTCATTTGTCAGAATTGAAAGACCTATTCCAAATGTTTGACGAGCTTGTGACTTTGTCAAGATCTGGAGTGAGGAAAGAGACTGTTGCCTACTGCCTGTCTGAAGGTTGAAGGATGTCATGGCACAGGGTGGAGTCATCAGCAAATAGAGTATTTTCCAGTCAGAGGGATCATTGATGAAGATGAGGTAAAGGACTGGGCCCAGAACACTCTTGGGGCACACCGGCCTTGACAGGAAGAGGAGATTAAAGGATTCCGTTGAGTGTCACATACTGGCTATGAGAGTAAAGGAAGTCATTAAGCCATGTGTGAAGTTGTCCTTGGATGCCATAGGCAGAGCGTTTAGAGAGTAAAGCAGGATGCCAGACAATTAAAAGCACCAGAGATGACCCTGAACTCCTCTCTGACATTGAGAGCCTCCATCCATTGTTGGGTTAACAGAAGCAGCATGTCCAAGGTGAAATGACTTGGTCTGAAACCAAATTGGTGATCTGAAATGAGGTTGAAGAAAAGGAAAGATTTCATATCAACTGTGAGGATGGATTCCATGACCTTGCTGATTGAATGTAAGCTGATGGGTCTGTAGTTGAGGGGATCTGTTTTTGCATCTTTTATGTAGTGCAGTGATGGTGGATTTCCAAGCAGGTGGAAGATGACCAAGTGCAAATGATGGTAAGAAGGGCAGAGAGAGGATGTGCAAGACCAGCAGAGCAGGTTTTTTTGGATACGTGAACTGATACCGTCTGGTCCAGTAGCAGTCAGTCAAAAGTTGAAAGAACCTTCTCCACCTTCTGAGTTGCACCACACTGAGTGGTGGAGCAGTTGGGTACGACAGAAAGCTGGGTACCAAGGGTTTGGGGTTGGGCACAAGATTTGGCAGCAAACAGAGTTGAGGCATTCAGCCTTCTTTCAAGTTGAGTTAGCTGTGGTGCTGTTTGAAGAGTGGGAACGGATGGAAGGGGAGTATACACCAGATATACTTAACAAGACGCTACCAGGTTTTAGAGGGGGCGACCAGTTTGAAAGTTCATTCTTGAGGTTGGATACGTGTTTTCTGGCTCTCCTGAGAGTGGGGACACTTGTGGGATTTTTGGAATACACTGAGATTGCCTTCCAGGAATAGAAGGCAAGTTGTTTAAGAGCAACTGCCTCACCACAGGATTCAGTGCACCATAGGTGGGAAGAAGGGTAGGATATTTGAAGACGAGATGGGATGAAGCTTTGCAGGAGGGAGTGAGCACAAGTTTCTGTGGAAGAATTCCCAGGCTGAGTTAAAATCGGGGGCAGTAAATATGGGAGACCAGTCCTCAAAATAGCTGTTTGTAGTCCTTGCCAATCTGATTGAATTAAATGCCAGTCTCACCAGCATTGAGGCATCTCTCTGAGAATAGCCAGAGAGTTCTTGACTTTCAGAAGCATATCAGATGAACCAATAGGAGTTTAAGAACAGGAGACATTTGTCAGAAAGTTAGTCATCACCAAGTCCAGAAGGGAGGATGTTGTAAATATATCTCAAGGATGGTTAAAGTTCTGAGAAACTTTACTTGTTTGAGCACTTGTGAAAACATTGAAACAGTCTTTTTGTCACTTTAACAAATGATTATAAATTTGCATTAGTTTCACTTTGTACTTGCAATGATAGTGACAAGCAAATTATTTAGATTTTTGTGTGGATTTATTTGCAGGCCTTGGCCTTGGCAATATCTTGTAACAGTTAGGTTTGCAGCCACGTTTTTGCCTTTCTTGAAGAGTATCTTGGGCCCACACGGAGCACACTCACTAACTCGATGGCACGCAACACTTAATGGCCTTCTGCCATCAAACTTAGTCCTCGGCCTGTGAGGTTCTTTGCCAACAGTCCTTTCCTGCACTTTTCACCTGGGTGTGTTGCCTGGGTGTCTCGGCATGTTAGGAATTTCATGAGATGAACTGTGGCCAAACTTAACCGGCTATTTGTAATCTCGAGCCGGTGTGTGTGCGCACTTGGGACAATGGCCAGATTGTACTGAATGGCCTCTGCCCCACTGGACTTGCTATGGTTGGCCATTGTCCAGTATGAAAGTGCAGACATGACACTGACAGGAGAGAAAACATGATGCTGCTTTGCTTGCGAGATATCGGATACACCTCAAGGTTAAGACCAAGGATGAGAGGATTAATGATTGTTGGTAAAATTGTTACAAAAAGGACAAGCTGTGAATGTTTCAACGTACATATTTGCCTGCTGTAAATTATTATTTTATTTCCAACGTGCCATCCTGACCATCGTTGTCTTAAATACTGTCTTAAAACTACACTGTCCAACATCTGCATTGGGAGTGACTCATCTTGACCCTGTCTGTGCAGTCATGGTACTTGTGATGCAACCTCCCTGTTCAAATGAGTGTTAAAACTTCACCCGTTGGATGTTTGCACTTGCCTTGTGGGTCACAAGATGCTCAGCAGTATCTCGGTCAACATTCCAGAGCAACTGTGGCTCTTGTTCAAGTACTGAACAGTAGAAATTGGTTAAAGACAGAAATGTGTGGTAAAGCTGATACGTGGTGTAAGATTGGGGCAGTTGGTATTATACATTTTTATACTGGCTTGAGGAAGCCTGCTGTGAAGTGGGTGAAACGTATTCTGAGACCAGGTCTGCTCTTGCTTACTGCTGAAATCATTGGAGTATATTTAGTTTACTTCTGGTTGGAAGTGCTGCCACCTTGAAAAAAATTAATGAATTAATTCTGTTTTTCTTCCAAGAAGATGAAGTCTTGTTGCAGCTTGTACAGAACTTTTATTGTTGGTGCTTTACCTCATAATCCATTAGTAAACTGCACAGCACTTAAAGTATATTTTGGCATTCTTCTGATAAGTGTAGAAATTGCTTAATTTCTTCTTAAAATGTGTGTGGTTCGTTTGGCGAACGGGCTTGGGTAGATTGATGTGAAAATTATGCAGTGGAAAGAATAGAGGTCAAACAATTTTTTTCTTTATTTATTTTCTTTAAGATTGAAGTTCAAATGAGAAATATTGGCTGAAGAGGTTGTTTATAAATAATGTGTGAGTATGCTCAGCCCAGGTACAAGGACAGATGTGCTAGTTGCATACCTACTCCTCCAAGGATTTCATAAACGAAACTTTGCAAATGTGCATTTGTGATCACCCAGTATGTCTATCTGTAAAAACGGTCTTCCTTTCAGGTCTTGCACCCTCTGCTCTTTTTCCATGCTTTGTCCCCACCCCCAAGTTTGTGCAGGGTGGACACTTTCCACTATCAACCCCCTTCTGGTGAAATTCCCTAAACCCAGGATCACTGCTCGCCTCCACTCATTCGGTCCTCTTTTTTTTTTTTTTTCCCCCCCCCCCCCCCTTGTGGAACCAACTTACACATTCTGTTTAATCTCATTCTTCTCTCCAGGTCTTCAAGACAGCTGTTCATCACCATCTCAGATCATCCTCAATCCAAACACTTGATCTTTTCTAACCTCGTTAACCTCACCCCACCCCACCCCAAGCCCTCCTTCCAAATTTCCAGTTTTTACCTCTGCCACCAAAGGTAAAGGAGGTTATTTTCACCCCTGTGTCTTTGTTCCCCTCACCAGAGGAGAGGGTATTGCATTTGGGTCCGTTTGCCTGCAAATAAATTTCGTGTTTTTCTCTGCAACCGCTTGTCTGATTGAGACCATTTTCACCATTGGTGCAACTACTCATGTAGAATGTTTTAATGCTAATTATGACATCATAGGTCACGTGGTGTGGCAGCAATGTTGGAAAAACGAGGAAAAAACTTTGGACCTCTATTTCTGAAACTGCACCATGGGAAAAAAATTGAAACTTGGCAAATAGCAAGTACTCAAGGGGAATTTGTTTGTTTATTTTTATGATGTTACAGGTGTCTTCATTATGACATCATAATTGCATATGTAGAACGCCACATCCGATCAGTATGAATTTTTGAGGGTCATCTCAGGATAAAATTGTCCACAGAAAAAAAATTCATGACTTCATCGGTCACGTAATTCGGTAGCCATATTGTTTAAAAAAAAAAAAAAATTAATCATCTTCCCTGAAGTGGTTGAACAGATCGAGGTGAAACTTTCCACGCCTGTCCATGAGGAACAAAAGGCTCACACATATATGATATAGGTCACATGGTTTGGTAGCCATATTGGATTTACCCTCAAACCTACAAAAGTACACCACTCAAAAGAAGTCCTGGTGAGGGTCTGCAATCTCTGATTGCTCTTTTTCTTGTTTGTTACTTGCAAAATTAAAGATTTTTCAAGTATATTGGTCAGTCGATTTTGGGTGTCTGATGTCTGTCTCTGTCTGTCTTAGCGCCTGCAGGTCACAATTTTAAACCGATCTTCACGAAACTTCACCACATGGTGGAGTTAGTCATAAGGAAGAAGCCTGTTGATCTTGAGGTCAAAAGGTCAACATAGGCCAAAGTCAACTTCAGTGTGATTTCTAAAATCTTCAATTTTCATCCGATTGACTTTAAATTTGAAGAGGAGTTGCATATTTGGTCATTGAATTCAACCACCAATTATTTTTTTAGGTCAAATTTGTTTAATGGATTTTGCAAGTATAGTGCTCTGCCAAACTTCCTCCTCTTGTTTGTCTTTTTGTTGCCTACAGATCACAATTCTAAACCGATCGTCATGAAACTTTACTAAGTTGTCGAGTTGGTCTCGACTGAAGCCTATTGATTTTTCAGGTCATAGGTCATCTTGAGGTCGAATTTCTAAAATTGTCATTTCTCAACTGATTAACCTGAAAATTACATTGTACATTGCTGAACTTGGAAAACTAATTTTGAGGTCAAAGGCCAACCTTCTAAAATCATCAATTTTCATCCGATTGACCTGAGCTTTAAGATTGTGAATTTTTATCTTAATGAAATGGACAATTTGATGTATCCAAAGCAACCTTTGGAGAGGGGTAGATTTTGCAAGTATTGTGCGTGTGCGCACGCAGAATATCTCACAAAGTTATGGATGGATCCAGGTGAAATTGTGGACAGGTTGGGTATGTGACGAGGACGAACTTATGAGATTTTGGTGAAGATCCGGATCCGGCTGCCAGAATATTTTAAGTGATTCTTCACCATTGAGAGACGGTGCTAAACGAACATATACCACGATATCTCAAAAAGTTGTGGACATATTCAGATGAATCTTGTGGACAGGTTGGGTGTGTGACCATGACAAATTGATTTGATTTTGGTGAAGATCTGGATACAAGAATAATAAAAAAAAAATAAAACATTTTAGTGATTTTTTTTTCACCATTGAGAGATCAGGCCAAAAACGATATATAACACGATATTTCAAAAATGTATTTGGCCCGATATGTTCTCCTGGATCAGGCAATACGTGACAGAGGTATGCTCTCTACCGAGTGTCCATCTCGTCCACCTCGTGTCCTTTCCTGTCACCCTGCCCCATCCCTCCCCACACTTTGCACTTTGTCCAAGTCTCCCTCTATTTGTCCTTCGGCTCCAGTGTTGGTGTTGCCCCCCACCCTCCCCTGTTTATTTTCATTTTTTAATGGGCAAATACAACCCGTTGCTTTGCTGACGGGAATATTAAGGGGGGGTAAGAAGGAAAGGGAGGGAGGGTATGGTGAGGGGTGGGATCGTGAGGAGAGGTGCAGAAAGGGGAAGGCAAGGTAAGGTAGCGTGAGGGGAGTGCCCGTCTGGATATAACCACCCTCTAAAAGACGGGTATACTAAAGGGAGGAGAGGAGAGATGGAGGATTAGGAGGGATGGGGAAAGAAAGGGGTCCATGAAGATAACCAGTGCGTGTTTTATTTTTTTGCACTGTATTTGAAGGGGCTGGCGTGATGATGGGACAGAGAGAGGGGTGGGGTATTGGGGGTACAGGAGTTGGAGAATGTTGTGCTTTATGAAAACGCACTCGCACTTTATAGTCATGTGACTGGTGGAAAATTTTTTGGCTCTAATTGAGAAAACATGTTAATACGGTAAACGGCTGAAAATCAGGTATCGTCAAATGTATTTTGCTTTGAAACTAACAGAGAAACAATATAAGCTCTGTAAAGCACTGCACAGTCACATAAAATAACCAATTGCTTTAGAAACGTCACGAGGACAAAGGAAACCGTGATTGCTCGTACGCTGCTGAAGATAAAAGTTAAAACCTCCAAGATACGGGATGAAACGCACACACCACACACCACGAAAGTTGCTATTCGTTCTTGATGCTACACAAGAGGTTTAAGAGGGTGACAAATTAATCGTTGCAATGTGAATGATGGGGCACATCAGACGAATGAATGATTAATCATTGTAAGTACTGCACAATAAAACCTGTATATTAAAATTGTTCAAGAATGTTTGTTTTATTCAGGAGGGGTAAAGCGACTTTCCAGCCACCCTGTAATCGTGTATATAACAGATGCATATTAAGGCCACATTATTGTGATTGATATTCAAACCAAGGTGCCAAAAAGGTAGGAGTTTCTCCTTCCTTGGGATGAAGGGTTCATTTTAAAATCGTTGACACCCATGTTTCATGTTATGTATGTGTGCATATTTTCCACTCATCATGAAGGGTTGCTGGGTGGGGGGGGGGGGGGGGGGTAATTTTCCCTGGTAATGCTTTTGTGAAATTTTAATCTTGCACTAAAATATTGGATCTTAGACAAAATATAATTGTGCGCCAGTTTGAGGGGTGGCTCGGCCTGCTGTTTGCTGATTGCATTTTGTTTGCTTTGTGTGGATGTGCCTTTTGCCAGTAATAGGTTGTGGAGATTGGTAATGTCGATTTTGACCACCTCTCACCATGAAATGGTCTTTGCTTGCATTCCTGGCTCCCGTTGAGCCTCGTTCGACATCTATTTTAACTGCAATCCGTTCTTCAGTTGCAAAGCAGTAATTGTAAACTTGAATAATATAATGTACTAGTTGTACATGATTGTAAATGGACCTGCTTATGGTTCTATTCCATCCTGATGACCTGTCTCCACCAGGAAATCTACCTGCCTTGGTGACTAACTGACAACGATCAATCATGCCGAAACCGGTAAGGATGGCCCTGGGGTGGGCTAAGGATTGAGATTTTGTCATTTTTGGGGGGGGGGGCAGGGGGTTCTTGGTGTAGAATAACTAAAGGTGTGCTCTCTCTGCTGAGCATGACAAAGGGTTTTAAAAGACTAATAAATCCACCATTCAAAAAAAACCTTAAGCTAAATGGGGTTCCTTCAATTAATGAGCTGTCAATTGACATTGGTGAAATGTCCAAATATCCCTTTCGTTAGCGTGTTCCTTGGCAACATATTCGGGACCATTGGCAACGGCAAAGCCATTGACCCATAGGACTTTTTCTGATGACCTAAAATTATACCTGTGACGTTGACGCCGCAGCAAGGGATTTGGGCAGCTGGCCACATCAAGCTCAACGAGCTGGATGTGCACCTTAAGCACCTGGAAAGCCTTTTTGCCACTGCAACGGTGCCTTGGATTGATTGTGATGTTGTATGCATTGCTGTGAGCATTAGTTTTGATTTGGCCTTCCTGCGTGTGTGAGGGTGAACAAAGAATCAATTGGGACAGGCAGATGTCCCCGTTGATTTGTCAATTTATGGGACATGTTTTTATTTTGTAGTCTTTTAACTGTCTACTTTTTATATAACACTGTGATTGAATCATTTTTTTTTTTTTTTGCCAACTTGCTCTCATCTAGATGATTTGCATATTACCTCAGCCACTGAAGGTGGATGGAGGTTATGTTTTCACCCCTGTTTTTCTGCCTGTCAATCTTGTCTGTCTCTGAACGGGATATCTCAAAGTTGTGGACGGATTTGGACAAAATTTGGTGTAGAGGTTGGGTGTGTGACAAGGCGGAAATGAGATCTTGGTGAAGATCCGGATGTGAGAATTTTTTTAATTTTGTGATTCTTCACCACTGAGAGATGAGTTAAAAAATGATATACAGACATGACAGAAGTAAATAGACACCATGATTTTTAAAGAATTTATTTATTGAACATTTGATCCATTTTAATACATGCACTAGTATTTGGTGGACTTGCCATTTGCAGATTTCAATGCTTTTACTCTTTCGGGCATAGAGCTAACGAGTTCTGAAATTTTCTCTTGTGAGATTTCTGCCCAGGCTTCATGCAAACTAGTTGGCAATTCTCCCCGTGATGTTGGTTTCCTGGACTTTTTCCGCACAACTCGATCCAATGTGGCCCAGAGGTGTTCAATGGGATTCATGTCATGAGACTCACTTTGCCATGGAAGTGGCTTGATCCCGTTTCTGTCCTGCCATTCTTTGGTCTTTTTTGCAGTATGGCTTGGAGCTCCATCTTCCATGAACAGTGTTGTTTTTGATCATCTGACCAGTGGAGAAGACTGGGAGAATTCCATCCTCAAGGATAGAAATGTGTGTCGTAGTGTTGATGTTGCCAACACACTCCACAAGCTCTCACCAACCAGCGCTCCAGATTGCTCCCCACACCATCACTGAAAAAACCACCGTGTTTGACAGTTGGCTGCAAAGAGAACTCTTGACCTGGAGCTCTTCAGACCCATATGCATCCAGTGTCAGAAAATTGAGTAAATTGGGACTCATCTGAAATAAATGACAGTTTGCCAAAACTGCTAGCATCTGATGGCCGTCTCGTCAGGCCACTTCTTTCTCCTTTGGATGTTGGCTGGTCTAAGAAGAGGTTTACTCCTAGCTGCTCTCCCACAGTCACCCAATTGATGAAGGTACCACACGACAGTTCTTGAGCTAACTTTGACCTCCTTTGCAACGTCTGCTGCCTTGCAACGGGGAGTTTTCTCAATGGACCGCTTGACAGCTCGAAGACACCTTTCTGAGGGCCCAGATCGACCAGAACAGGAAGCTGTGGATTCCTTGCCTTCGCTGGTGAATTGCACAATCACCCGATTGAATGGACAAAGTGGAATGCCAAGATTCTGATCTATCTGATGCTGGCTGACTCCACCATCTGATTTTCCAACAATTCGTCCTATTTGAAAATCGGAAAGGTTGTGTCCTCCCTGGGTTCGAGGCATAGTTAATTGTCGTACAAGACCCAGGAACTCGTTTCTACAAATATATTAGGACAAATCACTGAGTAAAACTGTTACACGGATGAAATGAAGAAATTTAATGTGTCTATTTACTTCTGTCATGTCTCTGTATAGCATGATATTTCAAAAAGTTGTTGGTGAGTTGGCTAAGTGAAGAGAACAAGCCAATTTGATTCTGGTTTCGGTCTGGTTTCGGTCTGGTTTCATATCTGGCCGAACGGTGGGATACGAAACGTAAACTGTTCCACCTGGCAGAGGAATGCGCTCTTCTGAGTGCCGTTCTCATTGTCTTTCGGGTTAATGCCTTCCCTTAAGATTATCCATCCAAATTGTTCCACTCTTATATCAGAGGCAGAAAGTATCTGGAATTGCCACGAATTATGGTTATTTTTTTTGGGGTGAGGGGGAAATATAACATCAACTTCTGTTTCTGACCAGATAAATGTACGTGTGACGACAATGGATGCAGAGCTCGAGTTTGCCATCCAGCCCAATACGACAGGGAAACAACTTTTTGACCAGGTAAGAATGTATTTTAAGGTTGAGTCTCGGGTTGAATGGTGTTTTTTTGGTAAAATGTATCAACATGGCAATGGCATTTGAGTGAGTTAAAATGGAGGGAAGGTCAGAGGAAGTTGGGTGGAGTAAGTGCTAATGGAAAGGGAAGTTTATGTAGGGGATGACTGGTGGTGCAGTATGATTGTTGTTTGATTTTGAGTTATTTAGGCTAACAGGCGAGAAGCCTATTGTTCTTGGGATTATTCAGCCTCCCCCTATGGGATGGGGTGAGTCTTTTAGCTGCTGTCGGGTTTGTATACAATTTGTGCCCCTCCAGTTAATGGTACCTCAGTTTCTTAGACCCCAAGGAGTACTAACCCATTTTTTATTATTATTTTTTTTAAGTGGTGAAGCCGCTTCAGTATTTGGCTGTCATTCATGAAGAAGAAGAACCCTTCTAACTCGGTGTTCATTTCTAAAAGATCATTCTAATGAGCTTTGTTTGTTTCTAGGCTCTGTCTATTTCCTATTAATAATGCCAAACTGAACTGCTTCCTTCAGACCCTGTGATTTATTTATTTATTTTTTTTCCCTTCCTTTTTATTTAATTTAATTTATTAATTTCTGCCAATTTCCGAGCTGCATTTAACTGTTTTTTCACCATAACTTGACGAAGGTTTTTCCAATCAGAAAGAAATTGCCCTTTCTTGATGGCCTAAAGTACGGCACATTTACATCATACCCCTCAGAGTTAAAGGTCAAGGTCAAATGGCAGTCTGAAAAGTTTTTGCCAATGAGGAATATCGCAACGCTTAGCCTTCCAAGATGTTCTTGCCTCATAGCAAACCTGCACTGAAGTTGTGCACCTGATATTTGATTTGTGTCCTTGGCCTACTTTTTTTTTGGATTGTGATCTTGACAAAACCTTTTTGACCATAAGTTGAATAATTTTCATATTTTATGGGTATATTGTAGATTGGACACATTTTCTTAATTTACTCTATCCCTAAATGTTGAAGGTCAAGGTCATATATGGCCATCACTGACTGATCCTTGGTTATGGCCATCGCTTACCCTTTGTGATCGCAAATATCTAATTATTATTTAAATTTTTGAAAAAAGGTTAGATTACCATGCCAATCTGCATGTTTACAGCATACTGTCGAGGCCAAAAATATTGGCACCCTTGCACTTTTTTGAAATAATGTACCATTTCTTCCAGAAAATTGTTGAAATTAAAGTCTTTTGGTGTCCACATATGTATATTTAGTTTGCAGTGGAACAAAACAAGCTGATAAAATTACAAAATCTTTGCATATTCCACACACAAATCCTAAAATGGCCTGGATAATATTGTTGCCACCGTTTAGAAGTTGTTCGAAATAATTCGGCTTCAAGCAGGTGATTCTCCTTTTACTTTGGAATTTAACTCACCTGTGGTGAGTTGCAGGTGCCTGCAATATAAAAAAATCACTCGTGCAACCAGTTTGAATGGAGAAAAGGAGCGATTCTGCTGTTTTGTCAGTGTGTACCACAATGAGCATGGAGAAAAAGAAAACCAGAGAATTGTCTGAGGTCAGACACAAGATTGTAGCCAAGCATGGACAATCTCAAGGCTACAATTCCATCGACAGAGACCTTGATGTTCCTGTGTCCACTGTATGCAATCTTATTAGGAAGTTTAAGGTCCATGGCACTGTAGCCAACCTTCCTGGACGTGGCCGCAAAAGAAAACTTGATCGAAGATTGCAGCGAAGGATTGTTCGAATGGTGGAGAAACCACCTCGATCAACTGCCAAACAGATTCAAGCTGTCCTTCAGACAAAAGATACGACGGTTTCAATTCACGTCATCTGTCGCCAACTCAATGAAAGGGGGTTCTATGGTAGGAGACCCAGGAGGTACCCCACTGCTGAGAGAGAGAGAGACATCAGAAAGCCCAACTGGAGTTTGCCAAAACACACCTGAACAAGCCAAAATCCTTCTGGGAAAATGTCCTGTGGTAAAGTAAAGCATCTCTATGTAAACATCTCTATATTTACAGAAAACAAAATGAAGTCTTCAAAGAAAAGTACACCTTCCCTACATTCAAATATGGAGGAGGTTCAGTGATGTTTTAGGGGTTGCTGTGCTGCCTCTGGCACTGGGTGCCTTGAATGTGTGCATGGCATTGTGAAGTGCAATGTTCAACCCAGTGTCAGAAAGCTGGGTCTCTGTCGAAGGTCATGAGTCTTGCAGCAGGACAATAACCCCAAACACACTTCAAAAAGCACCCAGGAATGGTTGAAGACAAAACGATGGATTGTTCTGAAGTGGCCAGCAATGAGTCCAGATCTAAATCCCATTGAACACCTGTGGGGAGATTTGAAAACGGCAGTTGGGAGAAGGGCACCCTTCAAATCTGGGAGAACTGGAGCAGTTTGCACAATAAGAGTGGGCCACACTGCCAGTAGAGAGGTGTAGGAAGCACATTCATGGCTAGAGGAAGCGCTTGACTGCAGTTATTTTGGTCAACGGCTGTGCTACCAAATATGAAGTCGAGGGTGTCAATTTTGTCAATGCCATTTATTTTTATTTTCTGATTTAAAAATATATATGAAGTTCTGAATCAAAAACAAAGGTTCTGTAATATTAAGTGAAATAAAGAATTTTGGAGACCAAACACTTTTGTTAATTTCAACTTGTTTTTTTGAGTAAATTGCGAGTTATTTCAAAAAAGTGCAAGGGTGCCAATATTTTTTTTGCCTTGACTATACCCTTGGAATTTGATCCGATGTGGTGTTGGTGGTTTTTTTTTTTTGTTTGTTTTTTTTTTTTTTGGCGTCCTGTATTGGTGGCCAACTTTAATTTTGTACCAAACCTAAAACTATCTTCTGCAGAAGTACGAAACAGATTGCCATGAAATTTGGCAGACAGCTCAAGCATCCCTATCTGGTATTGAAGTGAGAGTCAGCTGCTCTAAACTTTGGAAGCTCGCTGTTGGTCCAATACATTACATAATTGCAAAATGCTGAAATTTGACAAAAGTAGCTTACTACATATATAGGTAGTGGACAAAAAAAAATGGAAACACCAATGTAGTGTCACTTAATAGGGTGTCGGGCCATCATGTGCAGCCAGCACGGCCTGTATGTGCCATGGCATAGTGTCCACCATCGTATGGAATTCTGCAGCAGGGATGTGGCACCATTATCTTACGAGAGTCAACTCACCTATTTGGAGGTGTAAAATGCTGTCTTGCATCATTCCAGAATATCCCATAAATTGTCAATTGGGTTCATGTGGTAACTGAGAAGGCCATGACATATGGATAGCTTCAGTGTCATGCTCATCAAACCATTGGGCAACTACATGTGTTCTGCGGGATGGGGTCATTGGGGGGGTCTCCTTGCAGCCATGCTAGCCATAATTATAGGCAACCAGGCATGTTACATTTTTATGCATGACCATAAGCATGCTAGGATGTTACTTGCTTAACACATGGGCCACACCTGTGTGGAAGCCATGACTTAGTGTCCCTCATTTACCCAGGTGTTTCCCCTTTTTTTTGGCCCACTGATGCTGAATAGCCCACAAAAAGTAACACACTTTACGTATTTTATTTTTTGTTGCCGATGGGTTTGGGCTCCATTTTTCCAGAAAATGTATGACAGGTGGCTATGTGCGTGGCAGATTCGCACTGCTTGGAAACAAAACAACACTGCTCGCGGTTCTAGTTTTAATTCTGTGCTAGTGTTTGAGGTGAAAGCTTTTGGTTTGAGCTTCACCACTGGCTCGTTGCACCGAGTGCTTCTATGAGTTTCATTGCAGCCTTCACCGATTACATGTAAGTTGTACCTCATTTCTATCAATGTTTCTCAAGGTTGTGAAGACTATTGGCCTGAGAGAGATCTGGTTCTTTGGTCTTCAGTATGTGGACAGCAAGGGTTGTTCGACTTGGCTCAAGCTCAACAAGAAGGTTGGAATACAGCAACTCTGGTTATGCTTTCAACTCATTCATTCAACCTTGATCCTGCTGTTTCGTTCTCATCCTTCATATGCTCTTTCTTCATCTGTTTTATCTCCCCATCCTTGTCTTTCACTCTTCCAGTAGCCATTGCAGGTGTTGCCATTGGCAGGAAGTGATTAAGTGGCATTAATTTGATTGGTACTATGATTAATCCTGACTTGTGTGCTCTCTAATTGGGCATCAGTCAGCATTCTTTTTTGTCCTTTAGAAAAAAAATTATTTGTAAACTTCACTCCCATCTTTTCTCGTACATCTTTGCCCCATCCTCCACACACTCCAGTTGTTGACCTCATACTTGTGTTTGTTTTTTTGTCAAAATGTTAGTTCGTGTTAAACATGTCATGCCTCCGCTGACGAAGTCGCCGGTGGCATTAAGTTTTCAGGTTGTCCGTACGTACATCCATCTATGCTAATTACCTCCGCCACCGAAGGTGAAGGAGGTTATTTTCACCCCTTCTGTTTGTCTGTCTGTCTGTCTGTCTGTCTTCAGGATATCTCAAAAATTTGTGGACGGATCTGGATGAAATTTGTTTGTGGACAGGTTCGGTGTGTGACAAGGACAAACCGATTAGATTTTGGTGAAGGTAAAGATGCAGATCCGACAACAATAATTTTTAGTGATTCTTCACCATTGAGAGATTGGGCCAAAAACAATATATAGCATGATATCTCAAAAAGTTGTGGACGGATTCAGATGAAACTTGGTGGGCAGGTTAGATGTGTGACCACGATGAATTGATTCGATTTTGGTGAAGATCAGACTCAGGATCCGACTACTAGAATTTTTAAAGTGATTCTTCACCATTGAGAGATAGGGCTCAAAAACGATGTGGCACAAAATTTCAAAAATGTATTGGGCCCGATATGTTCTCGTGGATCAGGCATTACAGGGCGGAGGTATGCGCTCTAACGAGTGCCCTTCTAGTTATTTATGTAACACACCAGTGCACAAGCACCACACAAAACAAGTCCTGGTGAGGGTCTGCAATCTGATTGCTCTTTTTTCTTATTCAGTGTTTTGAATCTGGGTTCAGGGAGTTAAATCAAACTTTGTACAAGAATGTATAATGATGTAATAATGTGGGCGGAGGCATATCTGGCAACATCACGATGTCGATGAGTGCCCTTCCAATTATTTTAGTATTCGTTTTTTAACTATCAGCTAGGACTGCCTCTTTGTCCTTCAAACCCCAACTGCTTGCCAACAGTTTCAATAAATATCAGTATCTTTGTCTACTGTAACTTTCAGATTGGCTTTAACATCTTTAAAGATGGCTGATATGTGTAAAAATGCCTTTTTTTTTGGATGTGGCTTTATTGCTGGTTTTTGTTTGTTTTTGTTGTAATTTTTTTTTAATGATTATTATTTGTTTTATTTTCCCCCCTCACATGTTTTCCCTTCTAAGATCCCTTAAAACTTTTTATTTGTGATTGAGGACATATTCAGGAGTATAAAACAGCGGAGATACTTTTTGTTACAATTTGTTCAAGGTTGACCAAAGCTTTTTCATAAAATGCCTGTTCTATTCTTGTCTATCTACAGTACATATCAGACACTTTCAATGCATTCTCACTTCATGAATATTTGATCAAACATTGTTTGTTGCTATCTAATCTCTAATCTCGTTTAGGTGTCAGGGCAGGATGTGAAGAAGGAAAGCCCGCTGCAATTTCGTTTTCGTGGAAAATTTTTCCCCGAAGATGTGGCCGAAGAACTCATTCAGGAGGTGGGCTTAGCCATTGAGAATGTTTGTTGGGTTAGTTTCTTCTTGCTTGTCGACTCGTGATTGGAGAAGACCAATTAGCTGTAAATTCAGGAGTATGAACTAGTTGGAAAATGTGAATATTGTTTCGAATTCGCGCCCGCCGGCATGCGATCGGCCGCTCGACTCGAATGGCGGCCGCCTCCCCCACCGGAACGGACAATTCTGTCGTGACCCTCTCGGAACAACGCCGGGAGCTAGTCACGGGTGGGGGTTTAACCCCACCACAACCGTGCCAATTGCCCACCCACGCAGGATAGGGTTGCTCGCCAAATTCGATCTACCCAAGTTCCTGCGCGGATGGTTGACCGGGTGATCGTACCTCGCCACAGGCCGACTCCAGACACGAACCGCTTAAGCGGTCCGTTCCGTGCTATCGGGATAACCGAGCGGTGTTATCGTCGGCCTCGACGGTTCCGATTAATTATCGGGCGTTTTAAGCCCACTACGAACCCTTTACGTGATGGAGGGTCGATAAAGAAAAGACTAAGCGAAATGGGAAAACAGTTCACACAATGCACATTTATTACGCGGCACACGGAGAGCACACATATACAGCCAAACAGTCAAAATGCACATATAGCAGTCCAAACAATAAAAGCAACAACGACGCAGTGTTACTCCCGACTACGCGTACACACGGCAACACTTATACAGTTCTACTTTACAGACGGTGCCAACACACATTTACTCAAAAGGAAAGAAGCCACCCTCATAGACAAGGGGGCAGACGGGCCTGTAGGCCAATATGTGCATGTGACCTGAAGGAGCGGCCAGGTCCGCGAGACCGGGTGGGTCCTACCCGCGTCCTCGTGAAATGTTGGCGGACGAGCCGCAGATGTGGGCGCGTGGCTGTGCTCCTTGGTGGGTTTCGTTGGCACGACGTTTGGAGTGGGGTGGGAACGGGGCCCCCTTTGTTGCACTATCTCAGTGTGGGGGAAAAGGGGGAAGTGTTGATGCCCTGGGGGAGGGAGAATGGCTGGCTGGCTTGGGTCCCGCGACGAGCGATCTCCCACCGCGACCTCGTCGCCGACCGCCGTCCTTCTTGCCTCGGACCCGAGCTCCTTGGCCTCTTCCCACAACTCTCCTCAGCCGACTGCAGAACCCAACTCGATGCCTTTGCCACCCGACTCCACTCTCTGCCACACTCTGCCCTCCGACCAAAAACTGACTCTTCCACTATTCGCCTTGCGCTCACCGTTTTATAGGCCGGCAGGAGAAACAATATGCAAATTTCCAGATCAGAATGACCTCGGGGGCGGAGCCACGCTCGCCAATTGGACGGAGGAAAAGTGGGCGTGAACCTCCCCTGGTCCTAGAATTTGTATATTTCGATTTCACACAGCCGCTCCGCGCTTGCTATTGGAAACGGTTCAGAAGTGGGCGTGTAGCTTTCTTGATCCGAATTTTCCTCGGAAAGGCCGCTATTTGCACTCGCGGCTCGGTGCGTATCTTGAACGAGACCAAGACAGCCCGACGCTCAGTGTTCACAGGTGGTGCGGGAATGGCCGTAGAAGGAGAGAGGTGAGGGTGGTGGAGGGTTTATCGGTGGCGGTTTGATGGTTATGGCGGTTGAGACGTGGTTGGTTCAAAATAAAGATAGAACAGAAAAACGGCTATCTCAAAGCGTCGCAGCCCGAATGAATCACATAAATTCCCTCTAAACAACGGGTTTGGGGCTAACTACACATGTAATTAGAGTTATCTCACCTACGGGCCATGAATGGTGGTTTGTGAATTTCCACAGCCATAACAATAAGTTCAGTCTTGAAGCATTAAATTTGAAAGGAGGACCTCGAGAGCTTGAGGGCAGATGCAAAATTATTCCTTTTATTTATTTATTTTCATGGCTCTATTGATGAAGTTGCAGGAGGCATTGCTTTTGGTAATTTAAGAATGGCTGAAGGGATCCAAGTCAAACTTGGTACAAGTTTGTACATTGATGTAAAGACCGATGAGATTATGAGGTCAGAGATCCCATTCGGTAAAAACTCTGTTGCTGTGCTGGCTTGTGATCCAGTGATGGGATTTTGACCAAACTTGGTATAAGTTTACGTATTATGATGCTGATATGAACTGATTAGATTTTGGCATCAAGAGGTCAAAGGTCATGTCAGGCAAAAAATGTGATACTTGAGAACAGCTAAGGGATTTAAATCAAACTTGGTACAAGTATGTATCGTGTAATGTGGGTGGTGGCACATTGTTGGAGTGCCATTCTATTTTTTTTTTCTTCCTTCCCCTAGGTCACGCAGCGCTTGTTCTTTCTTCAAGTCAAAGATGCAGTTTTGTCAGATGAGATTTACTGTCCACCGGAGACGTCTGTACTTCTGGCATCATATGCTGTTCAAGCCAAGTATGGGGACTGGCAGTCAGACCTTCACCTGCCAGGCTATTTGTCTGGAGACCGGCTGTTACCTCATAGGTATGAATTTTGAGCTTTGCCTAGTAGTTATATTCTGATGTATACTGTACTCTGCTGCAGAGCGTTGGTGCTGCCAAAGCAGTTTCTTTGCAAGGGTTATCCTGGGTGGTTTGTCATTGCCTTCACAGCAGTAGTTGGGTCGGGCAGGAATTTGGAATTTGTTCATGGTGTCAGCGATTACTTGCCTACTCTTCATGAAGGACTTTAACGTCCACCAGCTGATGCCAGGAAATGGGATGTTCAGTTGAATATCACCGAGGAAAGGCAGACTCATTGATTCATCAGTCACCCTGCCTGTGAAACACTGGTATAGTTTATAGCTGGGTCGGGATTATAACCCAAACTCGACTTTGAGGCGAGTGTGCATACTTTTAGGTCATCCTTCCAGCTGGTAGTTGTATTACAGCATCTCATTTGCTTGCTGATCACTCTTGAGGGTGATTGAATTTTTCATCTTGCTGATGGAATTGAAATTGTACATATTATGATCAGTCATTTTATTTATTTTTGGCCCACACACTTGTGCTTTTAGTGAAGTTCAAGCAGTACTCGTAACTGAAGCTTACTCCTCCTTTGTGTCTACCTTTAACTTAAGTTGATCCCCTTTGTATTCTCCCCATTTCAGGGTTCTGGAGCAGCACAAGTTGAGCAGTGAACAGTGGGAAGAACGGATCCAGAACTGGCACAAGGAGCATAATAGCATGTTGAGGTGAGCAATCTTTTTCTATGATTGTGCTGCAGCTTCACTAACAAATTCTCACCACATATCAGTCATGTCTGAACAAGTTTCCATGATTGTTCCACCTTTAATTGTGAACAAATTGGGGATATATATATATATATATATATATATATATATATATATATATATATATATATATATATATATATATATATATATATATATATATATATATATTTTTTTTTTAGACCTGAGCAATATGCAGGTGAATTGTTTGTTTATATGCTAGGAATTGGTGATTACACCATTGTAATCCTGGTCAATTTATTATTTAATGGAATTGTACCATATGTGGAGAGCATGATGATTTGTTCCTCAAACATCTGCCTTGCTATTGGAGATGCAAACCTTGATTCTTGGGTCCAGGTCATGTAATGTTAACTCCTTGCATACATTTATTTATTTTTTGTTGTTGTTGGTCTTGTTTGTCACACCTATAATAGTAGCATCTTCATTCCTTCCACACTAACTCAGATGTGAAATTGATAAGAGGCAATGGGTGCATTTTTTTCACATCGATCTTTTTCCCATCCCATCCCATCCCATCCCATCCCATCCTTTACTTGTACAGGGAGGATTCCATGTTGGAATACCTAAAGATTGCTCAAGATCTTGAGATGTATGGAGTGAATTACTTTGACATTCGCAACAAGAAGGGAACTCAGTTGTGGTTAGGTGTCGATGCCTTAGGTCTGAACATTTATGAACACGAGGACCGGTAAGAGCCTTGGGGTGGTTGGGAAAGGACCATTTACAGAAAATTGTGGTTACACCTACTTTTTTGGCCGTGCCTCAATCTTGCCGTATTTTCTCTGTCTATCCCTGAATACTACTCTTCAATTTTCATCAACCCAGATTAACGCCAAAGATTGGTTTTCCTTGGAGTGAAATCAGGAACATCTCCTTCAGTGATAAGAAGTTTGTCATCAAGCCCATCGACAAAAAGGCACCGGTATGAGGCCATCCGGCTTTAGCACTTGCTCCTTCCTCCTCTGTGAGTACTAGCACTTGCCTGTTTTCACAGTGAATGTTTGTCCTTGCTACTTGGTGTCCAGGACTTTGTGTTCTATGCACCACGGTTGCGCATTAACAAGCGCGTTCTGGCGCTGTGCATGGGCAATCACGAGCTGTATATGCGGAGGAGGAAACCAGACACAATTGAGGTGCAGCAGATGAAGGCCCAGGCTCGTGAGGAGAAACAGCAGCGACAGGTAGAGAGGTGGGTTGACCTTGCTTTGGGCTTTGGAGCGTGGAAGTCATGATGATCAGGGTTGATATGGTTGACTCTCTCCCCATATCTCTATCTCTGTCTGTCTCCTACCCTTTAGGGCTCAGCTTGAGAGTGAGAAGAAGAGACGGGAACAGGCAGAACTGGATAAAGAGCGTGCCGAGAGAGAAAAACAAGAGCTGTCTGCTCGACTCAGCCTTATAGAGGAACAGACCATAAAAGCTCAGCTGGGTACGACGAACATCTTGTATTGGTATTTTACTTACGACAAGTGCTCAGTTGCACATGTGGAGTTGAAAAATACGTTTTTTTTTTTTTTTTTTTTTTTTTTTTTCCTTCTTCTGGTGGCAAAACAGACCTGGAAGAGCAGATTAATCGAGCCAAGGAGCTGGAAGAGCAGCAGAGTCGCACTGCAGCCGAGGCTCGTCGGCTGGAACTCCAAAGGATTGAAGCAGAAAAAGAAAAGTCGGCACTGGAACAGCAGTCCTCTTTGCAGCAAATGGAGCAGGATCAGCTTGTGAGGAGCTTATCTTTGTTTTTAGGTCATCTCGTAAGAGATGACCGAATAAAACTAGTCTCGATGTCCGTCCGTACGTATGTCCCCATTTTTTCTTCCGATTTTCTTGATATTTGGTGTGGGTAGATGTTGATGAGGGATGCACGACGGTATGACCTATGACCCAATTGAAGGTCAAGGTCACTCAAGTTGCGAAATCGTCCATTTTCAAAATCAATCTCTTCCACCGTTTGTGATCCGATCTTCGAAATTCCTTCGGATTCTGATAATATGGAACAATATCTAAATTTGGTCAGGCCGGTTTTTTGAAATTCGTCCTGGTTATCGAGTCACGTATCTTCAAAGTTGGAAAAATCGTCGGTGATACGGTCAAAAAAAAAAAATTGGCCCGATCTTGATGAAACTTAGTATGTCGGTGGGGGTCGATGAGTGATGCATGACGGTATGACTTTAGACACGATTGAAGGTCAAGGTCACTCCAAAGTTGAAAAATCAGCTAATTTCAACATTATCTCCGCCATTTATTATCCGATCTCGGCGGAATTTTTACTCCCGGGCTTTCATCTGTACGTTGAACCATTAGACGAGACGACATCAAAGCCATTCTAAGCCGATCAGAGCTTCAGAGATGACCGTCACTCCCAACCGGTGGTAATTTTTAGCCTAAGCAATTGCTCTGAACTCTGCGAACCCCATCCTATTGCTCAAACTGTTGCTGCTATTTTGATCTCAAGATTCGGTCTTGGCAATGTTTCGGGCTGCCATTTCTAATCGAGTCTTCACTTTGCTCAGGCTTTGGAGTTGGCTGAATTCACTGAACGCATCTCTCTGCTGGAGGAAGCACAGAAGTGTAAAGAAGCAGAGGTTTCAGAGTGGCAGAAGAAGGTGAGAATGCTCCCTCCTTGTCTTCCACACATTATGCTCTGTGGCAGTTTGGCAATTGGCACACGACACCTGATCGATCGCCATGAGCATGTTTCTGTTTCCTGTTGTGCTGACAATCGGTTTAAAATCTTGAAGGAAATGTCTTGGAAGCCACATTCTGTTTTTAATGTGATCAGATAGATGCAATTTTTGATTGGTGCTATTTTGCCTTTCATTGCTGCAATTACCTTTACTAGCAGGGAACATCAGCACAATGTAAAATGTGACAAACTTATCAACCCCCCCCCCCACCACAACTCATCACCCCCCCCCACCACGACTCCTCACCCCCCACCCACCACCACGACTCCTCACCCCCCACCCACCACCACGACTCCTCAACCCCCCCCACCCACCACCACGACTCCTCAACCCCCCCACCCACCACCACGACTCCTCAACCCCCCCACCCACCACCACGACTCCTCAACCCCCCCACCCACCACCACGACTCCTCAACCCCCCACCCACCACCACGACTCCTCAACCCCCACCCACCACCACGACTCCTCAACCCCCACCCACCACCACGACTCCTCAACCCCCCACCCACCACCACGACTCCTCAACCCCCCCCCACCCACCACCACGACTCCTCAACCCCCCCACCCACCACCACGACTCCTCAACCCCCCCACCCACCACCACGACTCCTCAACCCCCCACCCACCACCACGACTCCTCAACCCCCCCACCCACCACCACGACTCCTCAACCCCCCACCCACCACCACGACTCCTCAACCCCCCCACCCACCACCACGACTCCTCAACCCCCCACCCACCACCACGACTCCTCAACCCCCCCACCCACCACCACGACTCCTCAACCCCCCACCCACCACCACGACTCCTCAACCCCCCACCCACCACCACGACTCCTCAACCCCCCACCCACCACCACGACTCCTCAACCCCCCACCCACCACCACGACTCCTCAACCCCCCCACCCACCACCACGACTCCTCAACCCCCCCCCATCCACCACCACGACTCCTCAACCCCCTCTTGCAGCCACTTGTTGGATCGAGAATTTTTGTAGTGTGGCAGTAGTAGACACAATTTTTGCAGTGTGGCAGGAAACAGTAGTAGACACCAAAATTGTTTGTAAGTGCATTACAAGTGAAGATATAGCCCAAAACAGAATTTATCGAAAGTCGGTGGTGGCCATTTTGTTTTTTGCCTCTAAAAAAATTCCTCAAGGGTGTGAGTCTGGCACCTGGCTGATTCTGATTCAGGATAGCTTAGAGATGATAAATCAACCAAAAAACTTCATAATGATGCCACAACATGCTTTTTCACATTTCCGCTGGACAGATCGAGGGGAAATTTAACACAAATGTTCCCCCAAGCCTTGGGGATAACTGGGTATTCACAAATAATTGATAGGTCACAAGGTCTGGCAGCCATATTGGATTGAGTGAAAAAGGAACAAAAAAATTCTCTTGAATAGCTTCATCAATCGACATGGAACTTCACAATTATCATCTGGAAGTGACGGGATTATGTTTTAAATTTCAACTTGATTGGACGCATGGTCTGGCAGCCTTAATTTTTTTTTTTTTTTTTTAAATCTGTGTTCTTAAAAAAACAAGGACAAATGTGTCCAAGAGCCACGTCCAAAAGGTTTTGTCTTCACCAGAAGAAGAACAAGAACAATAAGAGGAAGAAGAAGAAGAAAAAAACAACTTCCGATATTTTGTCACGTGCCTTGACGGAGCCAATAGCGAGACCCGTCCTGGATGATCGTCGTTCATGATGAGAAAGTAGTGTATTTACGAAATTACAATACTTTAAATGGAATAATCTTTAAATAGTAACGTGAACTTTTCGTAACTTTAAAGCAAATGTCCAAATATATTTAAAAGTTCATGATAGACGCTCTCAAAAGGCACCGTCAATGCGAGGATGTGTACAGGTGTTTAGTATTTAAGGAGATTTGGATCCTGTATATAAAAGAGCCAATTCTTAAAGGTCTTGTCTTCAGAAGAAGAAGAACAACGCCGAGCTCTCTTCGAGCCATGTCTCGCAAGCGATACGCGGCTAAAAAGATATGTATATATATATATATATATATATATATATATATATATATATATATATATATATATATATATATATATATATATATATATATATATATATATATATATATATATATATATGTATATATATATATATATATATATATATATATATATATATATATATATATATATATATATTGAAGAAAGTTGTGCCTGTATGTGTTTGGGGGTAAAGGAGTAGCAGTTGCCTGTTCAGGTTCCTTCTGATGACTATTGCTACTTTCCCTATTTGGTCTTCCATTTGATTTGAATTGAATTTATTTTAATTCCATTCTGAATTCAATTGAATAATAAATAAACGTAATAGGTCTGGGTCAGGTGTCCAATCAAAGCGGGATATCTTGGTACCCGGTTATCACTGCCAGCAGTTATAAAGTGGCAATTCTAGTTATGTATTTTCTTAATCATGTAACACACCGCACAAAATACACCACACAAACACCCCATAAAACAAGTCCTGGTGAGGGCCTGCAATCTCTGCTCTTTTTCTTGTTTTTTTTTTGTTTGTTTGACGTTCAGTCCGATGTGGTGTCAGACCAGCTGTCCAACTAATTGGTGGAAAGAACTTGACGAAATTCGGCTACTTTAATGTATAGATAATAATCTTCCTTCCACGACTGAAAATGACCAAACAGGAATCCCAGTGTTTGGAAAAGGTCAACTTTTCCTCATGTTACTGAGCGAAAGGGATCTGACGATGTAAAGACAACATGTGAAGTGTTGAAGATGAAAATGAGCATTTGTCGGTAAAGGGGGTAGACAATTAGGTGTGTGTTGCTGCGTTGATAAGAACACGAGCTTAAAATTTGTGCAGAGATATCCACTTGTACTTGGATGAATTCTGTCCTTGGTTTTGATGTAACCAGGAAATATAACATCTAAAACTAGCTAATTCCATGTGGCACGTCTCATCTGTCTGGTTCGAACTTCAAAAACTACAGCAGCATGTGGTGTGCATTGTTCAAAAACTGGCATGCAGGTGGCAGCTTTGCCTCTTGTGCTCTCGTTTCCTCGCAGGCAGTTAACGCGCAAGATGACCTGATGAAGACTCGTGAGGAGCTAAAAGAAATTATGTCAACCACAGCTCTTCCGCCGCCACCGCTCCCAGCGGAGCATGAGGGAGAAGAGGGAGATGAAGGAGGTGAAGGAAGTGCGGAGTTGAGAGCTGACGGAGCGACAGATACTCGCTCGGAGGAGAACCGACAGACGGAAGCGCAGAAAAACGAGAGGGTACAGACACAACTCGAGGTGTGTTAAATTAGATGGACACTTCATGTTTTACTTGATGTTTTATTTGTGCTAGCGGAATGACATAGAAGCATTGCTGTTAATCCCCCCCCCCCCCACAGGCTCTTACCAGCGAGCTAGCGGCAGCCAGAGATGGTACAAAGAAAACCACAAATGATCTACTTCATGCTGAGAATGTGAAGGCTGGAAGGGATAAATACAAAACTCTGAGGCAAATTCGTCAGGGAAATACAAAGCAAAGAATTGATGAGTTTGAGGCCATGTGAGGAGGGACTGCAGTCGGGTGGTTGGGGTTTTTCTCTCTCGCTCTCCCTCTCCCTCTCCTCCCTCTCCCTCTAAAATAAGCCGGACAGAGTGGATGTCGATACCTGCAGTCAATAAGGGCAGAGATTTTTTTATCATCATTCGCTGAAAGATGAATATCGTCAAACCCCTGGAAGTTGATCGATCAGCAACGCTTGGTAGTGGGTTCGTGTTTCAAAGACGTGAGTTTCAATTGGGTCATTGGAATGACATCGACATGAAATCCACGTTGTGGATCTTTCCAACACTGTTTGTCTTCACTCGTGTCTTGAAGCTGTTGCCAAATTTGAAGTTACTGTCTGAGGCACAAATCATCGTCTGGATTTAGTGTTATGATGGAAGTTATCGTTCCTTTTGTTGCAATTCCATGACTTGGTTTGTTTTTTTTTTATTCTTTTTTTTTGGAGAATGTTTAGAAACTGTTACAGCCAAGTTTTTGTCCTTTTTGTATTTGTTTCCAACCGTCTAAGCTCGATTGTTTGGAACAAATGGACATTTAGAACACCTGGGTAGATTTCTCTGTCCAGTTTTTTTTGTTGTTGTTTGGAAATACGTATTTCCAATGCTGGCTTTACTCAACAAATCAGGATTCAACTGAAAAAGTTTCTGCTCGTTGCATCTTTGCTTTTCAGTATTTTGTTTTTCTTTGTCTCGCATATTCCTACTTAATGCTTTCCAATTACTGTAGTATTTGTTCTAATAGTATTCACAAATAAAGGTCATTTAATTGCAATTTGTGCAACGAGTTTGTTATTTAATGCTGTGTGACATTTGGGTCCCATTTTGCAGCTCGAGGATCGGTTTTTGACTTTGAGGAAGGCTGATTGATATTGTTGGGGACCCGGGTTCGTGGGGATACTTCGAGGGAGGGGATATCCCTGGTTCTCCCCACACTCACTGGGAATCGAGGCCATCGCACATGAATGTCTGTCGATAATTAACCGTGAACACCAGCAATTTAACCACGTTGACCCAGTGTCCTCAGTCTGACTACCGTTTAACTGAGGTACGCAGTCTCATCGAGGAATCGCGCCCTCGGCGGTTGTGTTTTTATCTTTTGGATCTTGATTAAGGTGACCGAGCTTACCACTCGCACAATGCCAGACTGATGTTGGAGCCAATCTGTTGGAGAATTTTAATCTCCCGGCTAAGCTAGTGTGCGGACCATGCTGGACCAATGAAGGAAGACTAAAACGAGCTGGGTAAATTTATAACAAAGCAATTTATTACAAGTGAGGGTGAGGAAAGTTACATGGCACAGTAATAGGTTTGTTCACAAAATGTATAGCATGGGAAAGCAAGGAATTGGTGGGTGCAGCAAAAAAATGCAATCATTTATAAAAAAAAAAATTAAAAAGACATGATGCAGAGTTACTCGATAACCTTCTGCAATCTTTATGTTGCACAGGTTACAGGCACCATCATATACGCACCCGAGGAAATTAGATTTAGCCCAGAGAGGGGAGAAACAGTTGAGGTGTAGCGACCTTGAATCTGGTGCGGTCGACGGACTAATGCAACCCAATCGCTTAGGAAGGGGGAGGAGGAAGAAAAGTGGGGGTGTTTATGGTGTGGGAGGTGCGAAATGTGGAAGGCAGATTGATGCAAGAGGAAGGTATGAGAGATGTGATCCAGTAATTGTTTCTCTCTTGGTTCGGCGTCTGCAGTGGACGAGAGAGATGCGTGAGAAGAAAACTTAACAGGGACGTGTGAGTCTATAAGCGTTATGAATCCTCGCTCGGTTGCGCTGCCCCTGTGCTCAGCTCGAAGAGATTCAGTTCAGAGGCTGGATGAAGGAGAGAGCCTGGCTGAAAGATCGACTCAGCTTGATTTGCTCTCTTTTATGGAGCCTGTTTGAGGGATTGGCCAAAAAGCAGCTTAGGAGGCCTGGTGGGCGTTCCCGAGCTCCCTCATTGGCGCATAGTCACCGCTTGCTGTAGCCATACCCCGCCTGACTCCAGAGTCGAACATTGCCTCATTTGCTTCTTGGTTGGGCCTTGTGACAGCTCCACAATTAACATTGGCCGAGGGTTTTCGTGAGCACTCTCTGGCCCTAAACATGCGCCTGACTCCGTTCGAGCATGGTTATTTCGGGAAACACCGGAGCTATCCGCAAGTCATTGAACGAACCTCAGCGCACGTTTACACTTCAAGTTGCACGCCAAAACACCCTGGCTCGCAATGTCCTTGGTAGTATCAAAAGTGCGGTTTTGATGCAGTAATGTCTCATTTCTCAGTCCCAATATTCGCTCGCTTACGCTCACTTGTATTTCTCTTTTTCAAATTGGAACACATTACTTTGTCATAGCCCTCCCTTTCGATGCTACTCCCCTGCCAGGGGCTGGGCTTCACTCCTCTTTCATGTAATCGTTTCTTTAATCAAATTGAGCACTCGTATTGAGATACTATAAAATATTCATGTTTTATTTTCAGAAATAACTTTATTTACTCATCCATTTAAAATAGTGCAGTGGTAGCCCGTTAAAACCCCCAACCCCATTTTTTATTAATACTTGTACTTTAAACCCACAAGGTAATGTATTTATTCCATCACTCATGATATATCTTTTATCATCAAATGCTATTAGAGCTTTCTCACTAACACTTTCAAAATATTTTGTTTATAATTTCTAATAAGATTCATCTCTCGATAAACATCCTTTCTCTTTCATATAAATTGAAGGTAATGTTGAAAGTTCATTGTCTCCTAATACTCTTCTTTCGACCTTTTTAAGTTTCTTTTCACATTTGAATTCGTTTAACCCTCTCGTTAAGTATTTATAAGCATATGCCTTTGATCGAACACCTACAAATTCACTATCTTTTCACCTAATTAATCTTTAAATTTACCAATAACCTTTTTATTCTTATTTGAAAAGAGCAGGTTATTCGGATCATATTTACTTGTATCATAAATATCGTTGTCTTCTTTTATATCCTTATAAACGTCATTTGTAGTTATCTCAAGTATGAAGCTTTCTGTATCCATGTATAACAATGCAGTACAATATTCTCACCATATCTTTTATTTAGATTATTATAAAAGTAATTGTACCTTAAATACTTTGAAAGATCTAAAACAGATGTTCCCACATAAATCGGTTTTCCCTCTTTATTCAAATGAACAGCACAAAAATTATCTGTAAATATTTCTACTCTTTTTTTTAAAGCTTGGTTTATTTATCAACTTCTCTGCCTGTTCAAGTTGTAGCAAGTCTTGCATTTTGTCTATTCCTTATTTTCCATTGTTTTACCAGCTTCAGAATTATTCATCAACTTTTAAAAGTCCTTCTCAAAATCATTAGCCTTTGTTCTCATCCTTTTTATTATAAACAATATATTAACCTAACCAATGACTTTCACTAAACTTTAGTGCCCTATGTACCTTTTTATCTTGAAGTCCTGCTTCTATAAATTGCTTTAGATTTCTTTGATGTAAAACGTACTTCTCTTTATCGAACGATGTTGTTCGTAATTTAGTTGCAGGAATATATTGAAACTAATTTGAAGAACTGAAGAAATGTTGATAACCACTGAATAGCTCTTGGGTATTTCTTTTTCAGCTCCATAAGAAAGGTCTTTATGTTTGTTATGAAGTTTTCTGGGATAGTTCAAATCAACTTCAAAATACCCATAACCCTGTTTATCTAAATCTTCTTGACTTGTGGAGATTATATCATCTAAGATGGATTTGCACTCTTATTCTTTCACCCATTTAAAATTACCATAGGGTTGAGATTCAGATATTACCCAGCCATACAAGTTATTAGCATCAAAGTACATTTAGTAAGATGTGGGCTTATCAGGTGAGAAGTCTGGAAGATATTTATTATTTGCTTTGGCATATCTTTGAACAAACTTGTGAAATTCCTCCTATTTTAGCCTTCTCAATCATAAAGAGCATCTATGTACATCACTTCGAAGATCAAGGGGTTGTTCGTCATTTTTAACATCGCGCTCCAGGCTTGTCCAGGAGATGTATAATAATGGAAAGGATCAAGTCCATATGAGGTCCGTTTAAAAAGTAACGGGACTGACTTCACAGAAATTTTATTCCAAAAAATGTTGAAATCACAGCTTGTCCCCCTTCAAAATAGTTTCCTTGCAGTCTCACACACTTGTCCATCTTCTTCCACGCTTCGATGCACCCCCGGAGCTCATATCGCTTATTTTAGACGCTTCGAATCCTCCGGAGCTCCATCATGGCCCTTTTGATGGCCTCCACATCAGGAAATTGGGTCACCTTGATCACCCCCTTGAGCTTGGGGAATGGGAAAAAAATCACAAGGGGCCAAGTCTGGCGAATACAGGGGTTGCTCCAGAGTTTGCACGTTCCTCTCCCCTAGAAACTCTCAGATGCTTAGGACACTGAGCAGGGGCATTGTCATGGTGGAGCACCCAGGCGTTGTTCTCCCACAGATTCCTCCTCTTGTCTCAGACTGATCTAATGAGGTGCTGGAGGATCTTGTACACGTATTGATTCACTGTTTGACCCTGTGGTAGAAACTCAAAGTGGATGATGCCTTTGATGTCAAAAACCGTGATGAGCATCACCTTGACCTTTGACTTCAACATCCTTGCTTTCTTTGGACTTTGCCAGACTTTTCCACTGACGACTCTGCCTTTTGGTCTTGGATCATATTCGAATATCCACGATTCATCGCTAGTAATGACCCTCCTGAGCAGGTCTGGATCGTTCTCGAGGTGCTCGATAATGTCTTGACAGACAGTGACTCTGCTGTTTCTGATCCTCAGACACCAGCTTGGGGACCATCTTTGCGTACACCTTGTGTATTTTCAGTGATGATGCTCCAGACTGTCTTGTTGATGGAAAGTTCCTCAGCAATCATCCGCACCGTGAGGCAATAATCTGCTTCACACGCTCGTTATTGTCCACCGTTCTACTCGTTGAAGTTCTTCCAGACCGTGGATCGTCTTCAACCTCCTCCCGTCCCTCTTTGAACCTCTTGTGCCATTCAAATGCACGTGTACGTGACTGTTTCTTCCCCATAGACTTGCTGCAGCATTGCGAAGGAGTCGGAAGGTGTTTTGCCAAGCTTGGCAAGAAACTTCAGATTGGCTCTCTGCTCACGACTCGCAGCGTGACGACTCAGACTTGACAGCATGTAATGCACGACCTGTAAAAAAATCACACTGAGCGCAGTCAACCATCAATCATATTATATTTATATATATATATATGTATGTTACGGTTGTGGAAATTCACAGGACACCATATAGGTCCTTAGATCAGTTATGTCGATAAGTAAGTGTTCAGTTTAGATTTCCCCACCGTTGTCTAGCGGGATTTATTCGCGTAACCGGGCTGTGATCTTTGAGGTAGTGTTTTCTTTTGCTATCTTTATTTTGGACCAACCGCCTCTCAACCTCCAACGCCAACCACGACATCTTGCCATCTCCTCAACAACCTCTCATCAAACCTCTCCACAACGAAAACATCTCTCTCATCAACCATCTCCACAATGACCACCACGACATCCCCTCACCACCTGCATAACAATGAACAGCAACGCCTCACCTTCATCCCCATTGCGCCGCCATCTTTGCGCCAGCCACGGCGAATTCCCCACGAACAACATCTCTGCCACCAGACGCGGGGACTCCTTCGTTGGGTCTGATTTCACCCACGTCCGCTCTCTCCGAACTTCGCGACAATCAAAAGGGGCGGAGCCGGCAGGGTGTCAGAGGTGAGAGATCGGAGATCAAAACCTCGCCTCACGGATCCAATATAAAGGTGCGCAGAGACGCCAAGTGCGCGGTTGTGTGGAGTCGCGTGGGGAGCTGGGTCAGTCTGGAGTCTGCAGTCGGGTGGAGCTTGAGATATAAGGAGGTGGTGCAGGCTCTGGTGTGCGTGCGTGCGTACGCTGAAGTATTTCTCTCTCGAACTGGGCTCTGCATCGCGCATGCTCACTGGATTGCGCGCGCTCTCGCAGTCTCTGGACGCGTGGATTTGGTCGGTGGTCGTGACGGAGTCACTTTGGATCGTGTAAGACACGAGCTCGGGGAACTCACCACACGGTCACGTTTTCCTTTTATTTGTTTCTGGGTTTGTGTGTGTGTGTGTGTGTGTGTGTGTGTGTGTGTGTGTGTGTGTGTGTGTGTGTGTGTGTTTGTGGCGCCAGTCTGAAGTAAACCTGTTTAAGTGATTGAATAATTATAGAGAACGGCTGCAGCCTTCCTTTCACTCGAACCTTCTCCCCTTTCCCCCTCCCCCCATTGCTCCATTGCATTGTATATGTGCATGTATAAATAAATATCATTGTTTAAATGTTCACCCGTTCGTTGCATCCTTTCCCTCATTGAACTGCCATAATTGAGTTCGGAATATAGCTGGTTGTTAACTGATTAGAGAATCGGATCCGGCGGGGCTTGGCGATATACACTGCTCGGCAAATCGCAAATGGAGCGAGCTGCTTCGCAGCTCGTTTCCAAGCAGGTCCCGTTGAGGTGTAATTCCCCGGCATTTCTGTCTGCGTGCATAATTAGGTAAATCGACAATTCGGCGATCGGACCCTGTCGCGCGCGGACAATAGCTGGCTGATTTTCGGTGTGATTAAAGATACACCCGTAGCTGGATTTCGGCGTTGATCCGAAAGCTGCGACTCGGTTTGTCTGTTCGGTGGGCAAGAGCAGCTGCCCGCACCCCGATGGGCGGGAAACCACAACTATATATATATATTGCTGGAATGTTGTGAAAGACTGACACATAACCCATTCATTCAAGTAGTGCAAGTGGAGCACACAGCAGGCTCAGTCCCGTTTCTTTTTAGACGGACCTCGTCGAAATCTTTATTATTCTAAATTTCTCAAACACAGCGAGTAATAAAACATCAGTTATTAAATAAAGGTCATGATATTCACCCATATTCTTTATCTCAAACTCTTTCCAAACTTGTTTTCTCTTTCATATTCTTCACCTTTCATATGACATCTTCTGAACTTGTTATAAAAACGCTTTTGAGGAGGAAGTCTTATTTCTTAAAATCTCTCAAAAGAATCCATATAATATATGTAAATGCCCTTTTTAGTAAGAAGAGAAATGTCTTACCCCAAGTCGGCTTCAGTCCTAAATTGACTAGAAAGTTTAGGAAAAGAGGAGATTGTTGAAACAAAATAACTTAGAGGGCTTGTCATAAATTTACGTCAAATCTAATATTTGTATTTACACCCATTTCACGAGTATAAATCTGTTTTGTAAATGAGATATAATTAACCTCCGCCATCTTCGAAGATGGACGCCATCTTCGAAGATGGATGGAGGTTACTGTTTTCACCCCTTTCTGTTTGCTTGTTTGTTATCTTGCCAAAACGAAGTTTTTGCAAGATATGTTAGTCAGCTTGTATTTTTTTTTTTGTTTGTTTGTCTGTAATCACGTATAAAAAATTCTGCAGAGCACAGTTATTGGAAATTTTTGTAACTTCGCATATCAGAGGCCTATAGAGGTCCCTTTCAGTGCACAAAATTTTGAAGGTCAAAGGTCAAGGTCACTTTGTCGCAAATCAGGGGTCAACGAAACCCTTATTTTTTGAGTTTTGATCGGATCGTCTTCAAACTTCATGGGAATATAGTTCATGGTCTGGCGCTCAGCTGATAAATTTTTGGTGGCGATTGGCCGTGATCTTCATGTTTTTTTTTTGTTTTTTTTAACCTCCGCCATCTTCGAAGATGGATGGAGGTTACTGTTTTCACCCCTTTCTGTTTGTTTGTGAACAGTATTACGGAAAAACTCCTCGACGGATTTCGACGAAACTTGGTGGGGGGGGGGGGGGGTTAGGTATGGTCCAAGGATCATGCCATTAAATTTTGGACTTTGTGCACCCCCCCCCAAAAAAAAAATTGTGAGAATTTTTTTTTTTTGCATTTCTCCATGTTTTAAGTGATTTCCAACCCCCCCCCCCAAAAATTGTTACCCCCCCCACAAAAAATTTTTTTTTTTACATTTCTACATATTTTAAGTGATTTCCAACCCCCCCCAAAATTGTTAACCCCACCAAAAAAATTTATTTTTGCATTTCTACATGTTAAGTGATTTCCAACCCCCCCAAAAAAATTGAGAAAAAAATTTTTGCAACTTTTTTTTTTCAACAAAAGATTTTTTTTTTTTTTTTTTTTTTTTTTGCATTTTTTTTTTTTGCATTTTTACATGTTTTAAGTGATTTCCAAATCCCCCCCCCCCCCCCCAAAAAAAAAATGTTGGAGGAAAGAACTACAACTCTCAGCACTGTTGACATCATATTTAATGAATAAGATATAAGGTTCACTTGAGTGACCCAGCAGTATTGGCGGCGGAGGTTTTGCACTCTCCCGAGTACTCCCCCTCTAGTTTTGATCTGTATTTGGAATTGCTATTTTCTTTTCAGAAGTCTTACTTAGTTCTTTTATAAAGAGATGCGTATCATTATTATGAAGAAATACAGGTACGAATGTAGGGATTCGATAATTAAGATCACAATTATTATGAGCTATCCTCTATATTTCCCCGTTATATGGCAATGATCTCTAACCCTTTTATCAGTTTTTACCAAAGCCTCTTTGCATATATGACATTATTTCTCTTCATTGGGAGATGTCGAGTGGTTTATTTGTTCTTGACATAATTTCAGTTCGTTTAACACAATCATCCTCAATCCTTTTTTACAAATTCATCAGCAGCATCAGGTCCTCCATACAACCCCAACTTATCATATTTATTTCCTACAGATGATTTAATGTAATAACAAAACCCACAAGGGATATGCTTTTGATATTTTTAATATCAGTGTTTTCCAAGATGCTCTCAAAATCAGCATTTATTACAAATGGGTGTTTTATACATTTATTTGTTTCATTAAATACAACTTTCTCTCCTGGTTTTGGCATCACAATAACACTTTAAATGTTTATCAAGTTTTTGTTGAGGTCGAAAGATATTTAGACATCTCTTCAGGTATGGGAGCATGTGCCAGAACAGCGCGTCGCTGCGTCCACTTTCCGCCGGTACTCCAGGGGCCTCCGTCTGGCCATCCCCCAGGCAGATGCCAGGCCCATCCCCATCTCCTTGAGATGATGGTCAACCTGCTGCAACCATGAGGCACGTGGTCGGCCCACTGGCCTCCTCCACTCATGAGACTCCCTCGCTGAGAGAATCTGGTGAGCAGGATCAGCGTCAGGAAAACGAGCCACATGTCCATACAGCCGCAGCTGACGCTCACGGACTATGCAGGTAACAAATCTCATCCGAGTCTCTCTCAGCAACCGCTCGTTGGACACAAAATCCGACCAGCGATAGCCAAGGATTCTCCGAAGAGACCTGGTACCAAAGGAATTAAGTCTCCGTCTCAGATCCTTGGTCAAAGTCCAAGTCTCGCACCCATAGAGCAAGACTGGAAGTACCAAGGACCTGAAGACTCGGACTTTCGTCCTCCCGCACAGGTACCGGCAGTGCCACACCCCATGATCCAGTGAATCCATGACTCCCCAGGCCCGACCCAGACGTCTATTGACCTCCGGCTCACAACCTGCGGAGACATGAATATCACTGCCAAGGTAAGTGAATCTATCCACGACCTCAACATCCTCACCACAAACAGACACAGACAGGACAGCAGCATCCAAGATGTCACCGAAAGCCTGGATCTTTGTTTTGACCCAAGAAATCCGTAATCCCAACGGCTCCGACTCCTCATTCAGCACCTCGAGGGCCCCCAAGAGGATGTCTAAAGTCTCCGCAAAGATGACTGCATCATCTGCAAAATCAAGGTCCGAGATCTTGACATTGCCAAACGATGCACCGCAACTTGATCTCTCCGACATCCTCCCAAAAATCCAGTCCATACAAGTGTTGAAAAGTGTGGGGGCAAGTACACATCCCTGACGAACTCCAGTAACAACTGGAAATAAGTCAGAGGCGGTACCACCACACTTCACAGCACTCTCAGTACCAGAGTAGAGTTCAGACATCAGATCGATCAGTTTCGGTGGCACCCCACGAAGACCAAGAATCCTCCAGAGGACATCCCGATTCACTGAATCGAACGCTTTACAGAGATCAACATAGGCTGCAAGCAGCCCCTGCCGAAACTCTCGTCTGCATTCAGTGAGGACACGAAGAGCAAGGATACGGTCAATCGTTGACCTCTTTGGTGTAAAGCCTGACTGCTCTGGACGCTGGTGCTCAAGCAGATGGTGGCGAACCCTATCAAGAATTATCCGAGCAAAGACCTTGCCCGGCACTGAGAGCAGCGTCACCCCTCGGTAGTTGTTGCAGTCTTGGCGATCACCCTTCCCTTTCCAGAGAGGGACAACAAGGCCCCTCTTCCAGTCAGTTGGGATGATGCCTGTGTTCCAGGCAGAGCACAAAACTGCATGCAACGACGCGAGTGCAGCATTTCCACCAGCCTTGAGAAGTTCGGCATGGATGCCACAGATCCCTGGAGCTTTGCCCCGTTTCAACTGGTTCACCGCAGCCCGTGTTTCCACAAGCGATGGTGGACCACAGTTGATTCGAGGGTCAGCAACAGGGATTGTAACACCCTTGACGTCCAACTCGACAGCTGGGGGATCAGCCTGGTACAACCGCTCAAAGTAACTGGCCCAGCGGGCCTTCACTTCAGACTCCTCTGTCAAGAGCCTACCACTCTCTGCTCGAACTGCAGTGCTCCGAGGGATGGGCTTGGATGAACGTAATGCGCGAATTCCCCTGTAAGCGGGACGAGAATCACCTGTCCACAGGTGATGCTCTACCCCCTCACAGATTCCTCGCACATAGGCCTCCTTGTCCACCCTCAGTGCACGTACAGTTTTACGCCTCAGCTCCCTGAACAGCTCAGCTCTGCCATTCAGCCTGGCCCTGCGACTCTGGTCAATGGTATCCAGTGTCCCTTGAGAGACAAAATTCTTCTTTGCCCTGCGGTGAGCTCCAAGGCATCCACCGGCAACATCAAGGACGGTGGTCTTGAAGGTGCTCCACAACTCTTCAGGATCCCCAAAGCACCCAGACCCCCAAGTGTCCACTCAGCCTGTTCGCAAACTCCTCAGCTACTCTCTCATCCCTGAGCTTGGCAACATCCAGCCTAGGCTGGGATGGTACCATTCTCCAGGATTTAAGGTGCAGCTTTAGAGTTGCTACAACAAGCCTGTGGTCAGTATTGAGGAACTGAGCACTCCGGTAGACCCTGCAGTTCTGGATCATCCTCCAACGACCGTCAATGAGGACATGGTCAATCTCCTTTGCCACACCGCCAGCGTTGGAATACCAAGTCCAGCGATGAGCTTGCGGGCGCTGAAACCATGAACCAGCCACCCTAAGTCCATGACTTCTTGCAAAGTCAAGGAACTTAGTGCTATTCTGGTTCATAGTTCCTGACCCATGGGGACCAACACACACCTCATAACCATCCCTATCAGTTCCAGTCGATGCATTGAAATCCCCCAAGACTAGAAGTGTATCTCGTCTGGGGCACTGATCAACCACAGACTCGAGTGTGGCGTAGAATGCATCCTTCACGGTAAGATCACTCGCCTCAGTCGGAGCATAAATAGAGACCAGGGAAATGACACCTAAGGAGTGACGAATCCTTAATCTCATAATACGCTCGTTGACCGGTGTTACCTCAATTATCATTGGGGTCAGCTTATTGGACACAGCTACAGCAACTCCTTGGGTATGGTAACCATCAGAGCGACCAGACCAATAGTAGGTGTAACCACCCACCATTATCTCGCCGCAATCCGGTCTCCGAACCTCAGAGAGAGCTGCAATCCCGATGTCCAAACGCTTGAGCTCAGATGATAACAGAGACAGGTGATCATCCTCTCTTAGGGATAGGACATTCCAGGCACCCACCCGAAGGGACCGCCTCAGGTTAACCCAAGGAGACCGCCGTCTGGTGGACGACACCTCAGCACCACTCCGACACACTCTCCCGCAATCTGACCCAGGGATGTTACCCCGTGGTTTCCCTCCTATCAAAGATTGGGGGTCCCGAAGGCTTTGCCCCAATCCCATCATCCGGTGAGCTGCCCTGCGAAGGGAAGCTGCACAGGAGGTACTCCCACGGAGTGGGTTTTCAGATTTTTTTGCGTTTTTGCGTTTTGCGGAATGAAGCGTTTTACGGTGGCTGGAGTGCAAATCCTGCCACCAACCTCCTAATAAGAAGTAACCCAACTGCAGGAGGACGTCCGCAGACACAGTTGGGCACTAGATATGGATGGCCGTTGGCTCACAAGGAGCTCCTCCGCCCTTTGAAATACAACTGTTTCATTAAATACAACTTTCTCTCCTGGTTTTGGCATCACAATAACACTTTAAATGTTTATCAAGTTTTTGTTGAGGTCGAAAGATATTTAGACATCTCTTACAAGGATATGATTTACGCTTTGATTTATAAACTTGACTACAAATCAAGAAAAGTTTTTCATGTAAGCATAATGAGCGGTTTCTTTATTCATGAAATAAAGGAGATCTACATGCTGCTCGTTTGACCAATTATAATCATTGGATATTGTATTACTAACTCTTAGAATTTGGACTTTGTTTTTATCAGTTAAACCATAAACATTTATTGATAGGTTAATCATATTCTCAAACTTTAACGTTTAAGCTCATGGGTTCTCTCGAGATGCCGAGATCCCAGTTTCTAATTTATTCTCATATTTCTTATACTTTGAAACTCTTTCACAGTCCCTTTCCTGTGGATAAAGATGTGCTAAGATACTCTAGAGAAAGCATTTATTATCTGTATTTTTCATATTTATTATTCCTTTTTTATTCTTTATATCATTCGGTAAATCGATACAAGAAGCCTTCAGTGGAGTGGATTTAAGAATATTAAGATTGATATTTGAAACATTCCCAATGTTGGACCCACTACCTTGTTGTTCTTCTAATTCAAATCTAATAAGCTCTTAAAAGATAGGAGATTTAAGGAAGCTATCAATTGTAATAAGGTGTGGTGGATTCATTCTCAATTTTTTTTCTTCAATAACATTATCTTCTCTTGAGAAGGTACAGGAGGCAAGATATATTTTGAATGATTTATGCTTTTTCAACATTCCACTAACAACCTTGACAATTGAATCCTTTGAGATATGAATCACTTCCCAAATGGATCTTACTCTAATATTAAACCTTATAAGTTTTACCTCTATCCGATCTTTAAAACATATTTGAAGAGTTGTTATTTCAAATGGTTTTGTCTCAAATTTCTCTCAATGTTGTTTGCATTTATTGTGACAAGGTGTTTTTTTACAACTCTCTTTTAAGACATCCTTAAAACAGACATCACAATGTTTTTGTTTCTTGTTGAAATGGAGATATTTGTCTGAAAAGATTGAATGTGTATTTGTTGGTTTGAAGGTGTTTTTTTATATCATTTATATTCATGATTACAAATGTTGCAGTTTGTTGTATTTAGCATATTTATATAGAAAAACTTTGCTTGAAATAAAATTTTCTTGATGAAAATTTCATGGTAATTTATAGATGCTTTTCGTTTTAACTAAAATTTTCTTGATGAAAATTCCATTTAATTTATAGGTGTATCTGTGCTTACAACCATTTTACCCACCAACTTTTTTCACTTGATAAATACAATGCATCAAGACACAAAAGACAAGTTTCACTCGATCTCTACATTTGTAAAATATACTGAGAAATATGTCGAGGATTTAAAATTGAATAAAGATAAATATAACTATTGGATAAAAACAATTGTGGTTTATAATACGAGTTCTTCAATTTTCTTCAGTGGAAAGGCTTTTAGTGTATATGGAAGAACATCAATTAAAGTAGCTCAAACAAAAGTTTTTCCTCTCCTGGCAATATATTCAAAACTAGAAAAAGCATTGAAACAAGAAAAAGTATCAAAAAAGAAAAATATTATGGATGAAGCTTTAGAAAGAAAAGATTAGACAATCAGCAATATGCAAGAAGAAATTTGTATTTTTTTCAACAACCCTAAAGATGTAAATCTTGATGAAATAAAGGATGTTAATATATCAGGTGAAATGACATTTCGTTCAGTAGTGGTTAAGGATCATTTTGAAATTACCTTTAATATAAAAAATGTAGTTGTTGAATCTGTTGATGAATAAAAGTACATGGATTTTGATGCTCGTATTTTTTTTCTACTAATTAAATACGAGTCATTATTCAAGTGAAGATTTTGAAGATTGAGAGTGATAGTATCTCTGTTGGAACAGAAGACAGTTATATCGAGAGTTTGTGTTCAAACAATAGTTATGAAAGTAGTTTTTTTGATGATTGTGAAAGCACCAATGAAAGTTCCGAAGATGAATTTTATTTGAAGTAAAGTTTTACTTTATAAATATGAATTGTATACGAGAGCCTCTTGAATTTCCTGATTCTCCATATGACATTATAGAATTGTCCTGCATGTGATAGTGGGATTAAACAGTCAAAAGCCCATAAACAATGTATATTCTGTGAGTATCTTCTAATTAATGAAAATATAAATAGGAACATAATCGGAACATAACCGTTTCAAAATTACACCAAAAATGAATTGCTTACCAAGATTAATAAAAGAAATCAATGTTCAGTACGAGGGTGATAATACACCTTTTCTGACAAGAGAAGAGACTGAACAAATGACGGTTATGTTTCATGGATTGATGATGTGTTGATATTTACCTGAAAATGACAATCGTAATTAATATACAAGATATTGCATGAATAAAATAATGGATTATCTCAAAATTAAACCTGAACTGAGGATAAAACGGTTTCTAAATAAGCCAATAATTTTTTTCATTTATTTTCTAAGTATATAATTTAATGATTTTTTTTACCCATTTGGGAAAATAAGATAAAATTTAACAACCATAAACATCTTCCAAATTCATAAACAAGGAAATCCAACACAGGTGGAGGCCATTCAGCCCATCATGCTTGTGTGAACACAACACCAACCCAAGATCCAAGAAAGAAAATATATATTAAAATGTTTTTGATTAATGAAAGAAAAAAAATTTGTATTTTTATTTTTATTTTTGTAATTTTTCTTTTCTTTTCTTCACCTCAGAGAGGGGGCATGGGCTTGGTTAAAAACACATCAACCACACAGCCCCCCCTAACAAGACCCCCACCAACAGCACTCCGTACACAATCACCCATCAATACTCATACCACAGTAGGGTAAGAATACTGATTCTGGCTCACTTTTCCCCATGTAAATGAATGGGGGATTTTCAGCGATTTATATTTTTTTTCCCTAAAAATAAATCCCCTTTTTATCCCAAGGTATATTTATTTGTCTCCCCTTTTAACCTGGAGGTTGAACCTCATTGAATTGAACACCTGGGGGTTGAACAGCTCACTCATTGAACCTATAAAGATTTGTTCATTCTCAAATTCCTTCAATAGTTTAATTTTCTTTGCACAATAATCCCCATCTAAAATATTGACAAACAAAACATTTGAATCTTTATATTTTTTAAGATACCCCATTTGTGCCATTACGAAATGATAAACTTCTCTTAATGCTCTTGTTTGGCCACCTCCTGAGCCACAGGTTATTTTTTAAGCCCCGCCCACTTTTCTTTAAGCCCCGCCCACTTTTGTTAAGCCCCGCCCACTTTCCACAAGGTATTCAATAAGCCCCGCCCACTTTTGCTAAGCCCCGCCCACTTTTGCTAAGCTCCGCCCACTTTTCATAAGGTATTTTTTCTAAGCCACGCCCACTTTTGCTAAGCCCCGCCCACTTTTGTTAAGCCCCGCCCACTTTCCACAAGGTATTCAATAAGCCACGCCCACTTTTCCTAAGCCCCGCCCACTTTTGCTAAGCTCCGCCCACTTTTCATGAGGTATTTTTTCTAAGCCACGCCCACTTTTCCTAAGCCCCGCCCACTTTTGCTAAGCTCCGCCCACTTTTCATAAGGTATTTTTTCTAAGCCACGCCCACTTTTCCTAAGCTCCGCCTACTTTTGCTAAGCCCCGCCCACTCTTACATCATTTCCAGTTCATCTCTGACTCACAAAGAAATCACTAGAAAATTACAGGATGTTATGGTTTTGAAAAATTTCCCAATGAAGGCTTGCCTAGGCTTGCCCAGGGAATTTCCAAAGGAAACCACACCCACCAGTCTTTCTCTATAAAAGCTTCAAACCCAGGCTCCATTTTAAACATTTGTTCTTGCTGGCAATGGTGTTCTGTGTGCTTGTCTCAAACTCTCTGTCTTCTATGGAACTAAACCTTCAAGTTGATGAACTGGATTCAAACCTCTTATCTATTGAGGTAAGATTTTTTTATTTTCCTATTTTCAAACTTTGATTGAAGCATACTCATTTAATAATTAAATAACTTAATTAATACATTATTATTTTCTCTCACAGGAAATTGTATCTGAAAATACTGCTTTTGCTACAACTTGGGGGAAATTGTTGGCTTGGTTGAAGACCTTGAGTGGGATGACTTTGGTGTTCCTTGGAACTCTCTGTCTTCTATGGAACTAAACCTTCAAGTTGATGAACTGGATTCAAACCTCTTATCTATTGAGGTAAGATTTTTTATTTTCCTATTTTCAAACTTTGATTGAAGCATACTCATTTAATAATTAAATAACTTAATTAATACATTATTATTTTCTCTCACAGGAAATTGTGTCTGAAATACGAAATGAAAATACTGCTTTTGCTACAACTTGGGGCGAAATTGTTGGCTTGGTTGAAGACCTTATGAGCGACCAAGACCCACAGAACGAGTTCGTCCTTGATGACCCAACCAAAGAGTTATACCTTGGAGACCAGCAAAATCCTGAAAAAGAGTTTTACAGCAATAGTACTCATTGTGAGTTATCAAGACAATACCCACTGAACAAGTTATACCTTGATGAGCCAGAATACAAGTTTTACCTTGGAGACTCACAAATTTTGAAAAATCAGTAAATGAGTTCTGCCTTGATGGTTTAAATAACTACCTTGGAGACTCAGGAAAAGGGTTTTGCCAAGATGGTTCTAAATATGGGGCCTACCTTGGAGACTCACAAATTTTGAAAAAATCAGTAAATGAGTTCTGCCTTGATGGTTTAAATAACTACCTTGGAGACTCAGGAAAAGGGTTCTGCCAAGATGGTTCTAAATATGGGGCCTACCTTGGAGACTCACAAATTTTGAAAAATCAGTAAATGAGTTCTGCCTTGATGGTTTAAATAACTACCTTGGAGACTCAGGAAAAGGGTTCTGCCAAGATGGTTCTAAATATGGGGCCTACCTTGGAGACTCACAAATTTTGAAAAAATCAGTAAATGAGTTATCCTTAAGAGACTTTGTAAGTTGGTTTTACTTTGAATACTTGAAATGTGGGTTCTGGATTGATAACTCACAATGTGATACATATCTTGGAAACTCAACGGGAATGTGGTTATACCTTGAAGACTTGGAAAGTTGGGTTTATGTTGGACACTTGAAACTTTTTTGGGGGCTTTTATTTATTTATTTATTTATTTATTATTATTATTATTTTATTTATTTATATTTTGGAGACTTTTGGAGTTGCTATCACTCTTTGGGATCTAAACCTATCGATGTAGTTCTTTGTCGGATGGTGCTTGATGGGAGCAAGATCAAGAAAGTTCTGGGAAGAAAGTGCAGGCTTACTCCCCCTTTCTACGTCATCAAACCTGAAAGCCTTAAAAGACAGAATTGGAAGAAGAAAAAAAAACGTAAAAATATATATATATAGGTGGAAATCTCATTTTGAAAAAGACATTGTGTTGGGCGAGGATTGAGTTGGGGTTGAGATTTTGAATGTGAGGGTTGGGGTTGAGATTTTGAATGTGAGGGTTGGGACACACACACACATACACATCAACAAACAAAAGTTAAGCCTTGACTATTCAGTTGAGGATTCTGTGTTTGGGGTTCACAGATCTAAGAACGTCCCCCTTGACACACATTATATACTGTTATACACCTCGGACTTGGCCCTCGAGTGTCCACAACGGTGTATAGTAGGAGGGAGTGAAGCGCCAACCTATTGCTCCCATTACACACACACACAAACAAAAGTTAAACCTTGACTATTCAGTTGAGGATTCTGTGTTTGGGGTTCACAGATCTAAGAACGTCCCCCTTGACACACATTATATACTGTTATACACCTCGGACTTGGCCCTCGAGTGTCCACAAAGGTGTATTATCTGCTTAGTTTTGTCTTTTGTAATTCCTGTGAATAAAATGAACCTAAAATCTCTGTCCCTTCCAAATCATATATTTTATAAGTCCAAGGAACTGTATCTATTACATCAACAATTTTAAAAAGTTCTTTCGTCCATCGTTCAGTAAAACCCTTTTCAAAATGAGATTTCCACCTATATATTCTTACGATATCACCAACTTTGAACTTAGGTTTTCTGACATTAATCTCTTTTTCATATTTTAATTTTGTAAATGTTTCTGATGGCTTCATATTCGTTGACGTGTGAATCGTGTCATTATACTTATCCACAATATCCTGAATAAAAGATGACCATTGTTGTGAACCGAGTTGTGTGAATTTTTTATATAGTCTCTCTTTTAAGGTACGATTAAAACGTTCAACAACAACTGCCTTCCCTTCATTAAAGGTACTGTATAATGTAATACTGTTATTTTTTAGAAAATTCATAAATGTCTTGTTATAAAACTCTCTACCCTCATCAGTCCACAATTTCTTAGGTTTTCTCTTACTTTTATTAAATATCTGTTGAAAAGCTAACATAAGAGTATTACCTGTTTTGTTTTTTAAAGGGACAACCCACGCATATCTACTCCTCAAATCAATAACGGTTAAAGCATACTTGTACCCCTTATCATTATTGAGTTCAATCAAATCAGCAGACCAGATATAATCAACTTCCTTGGAATAAACTTTCCTTCTCTGAAACTTTGTGAATATTGGTTTATGTAATTCATCAGCTAATTGCTCTTCAGTCTTAATGGCATCATTAGAGCCTATAAGTTTTTTGAATTTCCAAGTCCAAGTTTCAATTTAGCACTAATCATCTTCTTCACGATGAACCTATCAACTTTTTCTCTCAAGGTTGGATTTTGTATCAGAGACAAATTATATAACATTTCTCTATCGGCTTCATGCTTTTCTTTCAACGTTGTGGTATTCCCATAATCAATATCGTGTCTCATGCACACTTCATCAACTCTATTGATTGGTTTACTCCAGGATTTAGGATTGTCTGCCTCATCTAATCTTTTATCCAAGTTTGTGCCTGGACCACAGAAAGAATACCCTGGAAGATGTAATTCCCCTGGTATTCCAGTAGTTGTAAATTTACTTCCTGATAAAAACTTTTGTATATCTCCTCCGAGTTTGTGTTTGGAGATAAATTGATTTTTTTTTTTGAACCACACACCGAACATATACCTTTTTGTATAACCCTGTTATTTTTACTTTTAATATATGAAATATTTTTAGTATTAGTTTTCTTTTTACATTTGAGACAATAACTCATTTATTTATGAGAAAAATTTCTGCAGAGTGCAAAAACCTTTTTAGTTTCCAACATGCACATTTGAATCTTAATTTTTAAAACATAAAGAATCCTTAGAAATGCCTTCACTCTCTCCTCCATTTATTTAAGAAAAAACTTGAATTAAAATACATGTCTTCTCGATGTCGATAGTCTTGTCGAAAGTATTGCAAATAGACTTTTTAATTCTTTATATTCCTCCCTGGTGAGATAAGTTAATTTCTTTAATACCTCTATTCTTTTTTGAATCTCACTGGTTTCCATATTTTGATATTTATTCATTCTCTCTCTTTCCTCCCTCTCTCTCTTCTCTCTTTCCTCCTTCTCTCTCTCCTCCTCCTCCTTTTCCTCCTCTTCCCTCTCTTCTTCAACTCCTTCCTCATCCCTTACTATACTTGAATCGTTTACACCCCATAGAATATTATACATATATTCATCAGGATTTCTTGTTATTCCTGTATCCAAAATAATTTTTTATAACAGGATACCAATAAAATTTCTTTTGAATTTCTAAAAGAGCCTTACCTTTTCTTAACCTTATAATTTTTTCATTATTTAACATTCTAATTAAATCTAAAGTTGTTGGTTTATCAACATCAGCATAATGCCAATCTTTTATTGAAAATACCTCATTCTTATGTTGTAGAACATATTTATTAAAATACCGAATACCCTTTTCTTGAAGGTATGCTTGAACACAGAAATGATAATTTTCTTGAAGCCTTCTTGCTGTCATTTATGTATTAGAAATATATGTTAGAATAATATTATGGCACGAAACACCTCCCCATCTTCCCATAGTTAAATCATTTTGTATTTCCTTACTTATTATATATAATCCTGTTTTTTCTGTTTTCATGAGATAAACAAGGGCAAAACCATTATTATATTTACCCTTATTAAATTCTTTTATTTGTTGTTTACTAATCGTGGCTCCACAAAACTCATTCTCGATACCAAGTGGATAATATTCTTCCTTACGAGACTGATTTAATTGTTCCAGGTCTTTGAGGTTAATTTTAAATGACCAATTATACCCTAAATCATTCATATCATACCCCCATTGTTCTATTCTCATACAAACGATACGCCCTTCTTTATAAAAATTTATTTTAATTCGAACTGTGAATTCTGTATGACCTGGAGATAATATCAACACTTCTGTATCTTTAGAATACACGGCCGTTTTATTTAAGTATATATATTGTGATAAATCGCTTAATCTCACCAAGTCATTCGCGTCAGTCGGGCTTGGATAATTTTTTAATTTATAAGCATTTTTCATGTTAATATTTTTGTTTATATTATATTTATATCGTTCAGCCTGTGCCTTTGTGTAATAATTTGATAAATCAATATCCAGTTCTTGAGATACACCAAAGATAGAACCATCTTTACCAACATAAGTCATTTATATTAGATTAAAAATAATATCATAAAATTTTTTATTTTTGTTGAGTTGAAATAACACATATAGACATAATTGACCACAACACTTGGAATTTAATTCTTGGACTTGAAATGTTTGATAAACACCATTCTGTAAGAATTTTATGACTTCAACAGGTGGTGGAAGACCAAAACTATCAAAATAATATTTGTCTTGACTATTAAAAATACAAACCCAATGAGAACCGTTCCCATCATTATCTTCTAAGTTCATAATAATATTCTTTGTATGTTTCGACACATTTGTTAATTCATCTCTCATACAAATAACCACATTATGAATTTTTAATTTCTTACAATATTTGGCAAGTTGTAAATTTGATGTTGTATTCTTTCCAAATTCTTTCAACCACTCATCAATGCTCATTTATTTATTAGAAAGATATAATCCATTACCTCTTTTCGTTAATTTTACACCTGCTTGTGCTATAGAAGAAAGCATATCTCCAACTAACAATCTCGCTTTATCAGGCAGACCTTCAAGTTTTTCAGCAAAATCTACAATTACACCACTTCCACTAATTTGTTTCTCCAACTCTTTGTTATGTCTTTCCAATTCTTTTTGAGCCTGGAGTTGAGCCTTCCTTTCGTTGGCAGTTTTGACCGCTGTTGAAATACCACCCGTCAATGCTCCAACCGCACTTAAACCAGCAAATAAAGGAATTAGAAATGGGAGAAATCCTCCACTCGTCTCTTATTGAATATTTTTTCAACATTGGTTTTGTCATTTTAATTTTAAGTGAGTCAGTGTCATTCAAGATTTTAACCTGTTCTCTTGTGAGCAAAACATCAATTCTTACTGCTCCTTTTCTCTGAATTGTATTAACGTTAATCGTACAAGGCTTTTGATTTTGAACACAAGATGATAGTTTATGAAGATTGATTTGATTAACATATACCCCAGTTGGTACTTTGCCACTCATTTATTTAACAAAAAAATTATGTGAGACTAATCATCACACCATTATCTGTATTAATCTGCAATTCTGTTTCTTCCAAAAGCAAACAATATGTATCAACTTCTTCACTCTCTCCTCTTTCAATGTATAGGGAAGTATCCACTCGATTAGACTTTATAGTTTCTTTTTGAGCGCTCAGGTCAAACGTATAGATTGTATACAAACTTTTAAATGCTGTCATATCCAAAATAGGTTCTTTATTTCCATTACTTTCACACACCTTTTGGTAAGACTTGTATGCTTCAGCAAAATCATTTTTTTCCCAATTAATTTCCAATCTATCTCGTGGATAAAATGTTCCATCTAGAGAAACGCGAAGTTGTTTCACCTTAGCATTATCACTCAATGCATTATTCTTATCAGTCGCAGTATCACCATCTGGCTTTTTAAAAATCATCCACAGATATCGTGGCTTTCCTTCCAGAACACCCAAATTCCACGTGTAAGTAGTTTGATTGAGTTTAACGTGTTGACATCTTCTTTTGAGGTATGATACACTGAGTGGTCTCTTTGAGTTAAGTCTTCGATTCAACATCTCTTCTGTTTTAAGATTAGGAGTATATTCACTGATATACCAACTCATCTCCTCAATTACAAATTTATTCTGATCACCAAAAGCATTACCAACACCAAAAAGCAATCTATTTTCATTATCATTCCTTTGTAGTTGAAATCTAATTTTAAGACCATACAGAACTTTATCATAATCACAAAATCCAAATATACCTTTAAGAGGAACTGCCACAGTAAAACTATTTTCTGCTTTTGTATCATCATTATACATTCCTTTCCTTTGAATATATCCAGGGTCTGTGTTTGTTCCCGTTGACATATCAGGAATAAAACCTTCGACAGACCCCTTTCCCATTCTATCACTGAATGTATAGAGTGTAAATTTCATCATTTCAGATACAGCAGAGACATAATCAACCGCTTCAACTTCTTGTGTTCCAATATACAATCGCACACTATCAAACATTTTCCAGAAGAAATCATTTACAAGTGTAGCGTTTGTGTTATTCCCAGCCTTAGTGAATTTAAATTTACACAACAAGAAACTTTCGGAGAGATTCAAATAGGTTTGTTGATTATTTATTTCAAAACTTTTTGTACCATTTGTATTCCAGTCTGTTCCAGTTATTGCATTTACCTTGAAGTAATCTTCTTTTTTAGTGGAGTTTGAGATAATAATAGTATCATCCAAATCATAGATACTATCAATTGCTTCCATACTTGTATTTATTTAGGAAAAAAGATGTTAAAACTTTTGAAACCCTGATCCAAGTATTTGAATTATTTTCTGTCGTTCTTGGGGGACAACTGAGTTTTACCTTTCTTAATTTCTTTTATTGCTTGTAATTTATGAGATTCTTTCTGAGCATCTTTTATACTCTTTACAGCACCTGCTACATTTCCCACAGCAGAAGCAGTTGAACCAATTAGGTCTTTATGTTTAAGAATAGTTGAACCAATACCCATGAGAGTATCAATTATCCCATCTCCTCTAAATTGATGTCCAACACCCCTTTGTCTCTTAGGTTTATAGTATCCTCTACCAAGATACATACCTTCACCCTTGTAGTACGGGGAAAGGAACATCCCATCCCCTGTAATTATTTTATATTTTCCCAACTCGTGCTTCCTCACAATAACCATCGTATTTATTTATTGAAAAACTTCACGTAGGTGAATTCTGATGGATATAACTTCTCCATTAAAAGAGATCACACGATTATCTTGGTCGGTTATCCTAAAATTTACTCTGTGTATGGTTTTTCCTGACACAGGTAGATAAACCAAATTTTTAGGCTCCATATTGAATTTATAACCAATTGGGGTTGAGTATGCGCTGAATGAAAATATTGTATTTGTTTTTAATCCATCATTATAAGCACCATCAATCAAATCACAGTGAATTAACACCGAATTTATTCCTGAGGATATTTGAATGACATTATCGCTGTAAAACGTCCCATTAGTTTCAATCTTTTTGAGGAGAAACCTAATAACTCTCTAAATGAATTATCAATTGTGAAATCAACCTTGTAGTTATTTTTAACTTTAATCGTTGATTTTGAAGTATGTTTTTGAATGTTTATAACAATATTTTTTGGTTCATCACCCTGTTCTTTCATAAGACGAGCAATTTCAGAAGATATTTGAGAAATCTCGTATGCTCCGGGTGAGACTGTTATCGTTTTGTATCCACTTCCCGGATTATAACTAAACTTGTCATTTTTCTCGGTTATATTAAATAAGGTATTATAAGTCTCCATGGACAATAAAGATGCCTCATATTCTTTTGTTGTGTCAAGTTGTAGTGGGTATGGGAATGAAGATGTGTGGTCGCTTGTTGTGAAATTAAAACTCAGGATTGTGCTTCTCATCTTATTTAATATGAGATAAAATGTCTTTATATTGAGATTTATTAATTATTTTCATGTTCATCAACTGGTCTAAAATGGCTGATGCTTCATTAAAACAATTGTTATTTCCAGCCTTCTTACTGCCGAACAACAATAACAGTCTATTAACTAATTGCGATGGGTCATTTGGAAGAAAACTAATACCTGAACCAAGGATACTTAAAACCTGAATAATGTGTTTCTCCTTCTCATTCTTTCTACTTTTACCAGAAAGAATAACCTTATAATTTAGAGTGTTCAGCAAATCAATATATACTCTATCATCATTATTTTCCATATCCAATGGTTTATCAATATACTTTGATTCATCCCTCACAGTTGAACCTTGTCTTCCATCTTTTGTGAGAAGAAACATTAATCTCGGAGTTAGTTTAACAGGGGGTGAGCAGAACTTAAGAACCTTAATTCATCATTAAATATCAATACCTTTTCTTGAACAAGATGAAATATTGCTGGTTGTTCTGTTGGAATGAGTCCTGCTTTGGTTTTTGAATCCGCTGAATATTCATTGTTTTGAACAGCATTCACAATATAAACAGGGGTCTCATTAATCTCTTTCAGTTGTTGAAATAAACCTTCATCATCATATTCTAATTCTCCTAAATGCTCTAATTCTTCCTCCGTCATTTGACTGAAATCTTTTAACATTTGAAGCTTTCTAGGAGTATATTCTACTGTGGGAACTGTGGAAACATCTTTCATTTTTTCTTGGGAAGTTTTTAAAAGTGGTTTAAAAAATTTCTCTTGTTTTTTTTCAAATGCTTCTTCGCCCGTTAGTTTCTGTCTGCGTTTCTTCTTTATGTCTTCCTGTTGTTTTACAACTTTTGAAACCAACTCTTGATGTTCCTTAAATCTTCTTGCTCTTTCTTTTGTATCCATTTATTTATTGTAAAATATCATTTAATGAATTGTAAAGATCAACAGGGAAATTTTCCTTTTCTTCATCATTCAAGTAGATGTGTTCAAATAAATCCTTTTCTTTAAATATTTCATCAAATTCTTTATTAACATTAATGCGAGTTGTAATTTCTTCTTCACTAATCCTTGCATCTCTGCTTTTCATACGTTTGTGTTGAGTTTCTTCATCAACATCAAAACCGAATGATAAAATCTTCACTCCGCTCAGATATTTAATAATTTGTCTCGTTCCTTCTGGATTAGTTTCTAATATCCCAACACCACCAGATTTTAGTTTCTTTAACTCACTCTTACAATGTGAATATTTTGTTGTACCAAGAGAAACCTCCTCAAATATTTTCCTTCATTCCTCAATCGCATATGTTCCTCCACTGAAATATAGTGATAATCTACACCTTTTACTTCTCCAGGTCTTATTGCTCTAGTTGTTGTTGATACAATGCGTATCACGGGGTGTTTTTTAAGTAAATTTACAATATTCTCATTTGTACTACACAAGAACCTTGATTTATGAAAGTTTTTTCCAGAAGCAGATTTACCCACAAGATTTATAATAATAGTTGTCATTTATATATGTAATTGTTTATAAAACAAAAAATATATCCCTTAATATCTCATCTTGTTTCACAACAATATATTTATATTTTTCAGTCGTGTGCTTCATATAATCCTCAAATTTCTTTTTACTACATAATGTAGAACAATTATCTCTCCAAAAATTATTGATATCTATTGAATTTAACTTGAATAAAATAAAAGTATTAGCATTGTTTCTGATGGAACGACGAGGAAGTTGAAAGTACGATTGACTAAGATAAATACAATTACAAGAAGAATGTCTCCCTCTTGTGTAGTAGCTGTCCATTACCGTTTGGTTTCTCTCATTAACACAATCATCAAAGATAACGAGGTTCTTTTTTGATTTATCCAAATCTTGGGGAGACGGTATATCATCCGTATTATCACTAAGAATACAAGTTATAAGATTTGATTTCTTTTTACATCTCTGTGTATCACAAAATAGTTGAATTATATCTTCAATGTTATAATCATTTAGGTTTTTTTGACGTTTAAATAAACCTATTATATCTTCTTTTTGAAGACCAGCATTAAAACCTTGTGAGAGTAGTTGATACTCTGGTTGAAAACTCGACTTTGTGAAAATTATTAAATTATCATAATCTAAAAAGTTGGGAGTGAGGAGCATTTTTAAAAGTAAGCAGGTTTTTCCACATCCACTTGAACCAACTATGAGACATCTTAATGAATTTGGGAGATTTTTATGGTTGTTAAATTTTATCTTATTTTCCCAAATAGGTAAAAAATCATTCATTTATATATTTGAAAAACAGGTTATTTAATTTATTATTGGCTTTTTTAGAAACTCTATATTTTATCCTAAGTTCAGGTTTAATTTCAAGATAATCCATTATTTTATTTATACAATATCTTGTGTTGATATTTCCCTGAAAATTACATCCATGAATAATATACAACAATCCTTTGAACATTTCTCTTATACGTTCAGTTTCTTCCCTTGTAAGGAAAGGTGTGTTATCATCCTCATACTTTACATTCATTTCTCTAATCAATCTTGTAAAGTAATTCATTTTTGGTGTAAATCTAAAAGAATTATTTTCCTTTTTATATTTTTTATTATCATTAATTAGAAGATAATCACAGAATATACATTGTTTATAGGCTTTTGACTCTGTGTTTAATCCCTGTCTTTCACACGCAGGACAATTCTCAAATTTGTCATATGGAGAATCAGGAAAGTCTAGCATATTTATAAAGTAAAACTTTACTTAAACTGAAATTCATCTATACTTTCAGTTGTATATTACCATCGATATCGATATACTTTTTTCATTATCAGATTCAACGACAACATTTTTTATATTAAAGGTAATTTTAAAATTATCGTTAACTACTATTGAACGAAATGTCATTTCACCTGATATATTAACATCCTTTATTTCATCAAGATTTACATCTTTAGGGTTGTTGAAAAATACAAATTTCTCCTTGCATATTACAGATGGTCTTATCTTTTCTTTCTAAAGCTTCATCCATAAGGTTTTTGTTCTTTAATACTTTTTCTTGTTTCATTGCTTTTTCTAGTTTTGAATATATTACTAGAAGGAGAGGAGAAACTTTTGTTAGAGATACTTTAATTGATGTTCTACCAGGTATACTAAAAGCCCTTCCACTGAAGGAAATTGAAGAACTCATATTATTTACCATAATAGTTTTTATCCAATAGTTGTTATATTTATCTTTGTTCAATTTTACATCCTTGACATATTTCTCAGTATCTTTAACAGATGAAGAGATTGATTGAAACTTGTCTTTTGTGTCTTGAAACATTGTATTTATTAAGTGAAAAAGTTGGAGGATAAAATGTTTTTAAGCACAGATTCACCTATAAATTAAACGAAATTTTCATCAAGAAAATTTTAGTTCAAGCAAAGTTTTATTCTATAAATATGGTGAATACAACGTACTGCGATGTTTGTAATCACGAATATAAACATTATAGAAAACACCTCCGAACCAACAAACACACATTTAATCTATTTCATCAAATATCTCCTCTTGAGTTGGAAAGAAAACATTGTGATATCTGTTCAAAGGATGTTTTGAAGAGTAGTTATAATCAACATCTTCAATCACAAAAACACAAGAAAAATGAGTTTAAAGTAAAGGGAGACTATTATATTAAAAACACTGATGAGGCATTTAAAGGGCATATAAAAATAAGGATTTTTCAATTTGGAGAACCCGGTCCATCATCAATAGCTGAATCAATTGAAATAGTGAAACCCGATGTTGAAAAATTTATTAAAAAGACATTAAAAGAAATAAAAACTTTAAAGTTTTATATGGGAGTGAAAATGAATATGAAAAGACAAGATGAAGAACAAACTCCTTATATGAGAACAGATCTTCATTTTATAACATCATTTCAAGATTTTTTGAATAGTGGGGTTTATGAAGAACTATCAAGACAAGAGGAGGATGTTGATAATACAGTGGTAGGAAGTGGATTCAATATTAAAAAATCATCTTTTTAGATATACACATTCTAAAATCAAACCCTCTTAAAGCTTCTTCTTATATTGAATTACCAAAAGAAATAAAACTAAAGAAGGCAGTTGTTAATATTAAGAACAATGATAATAAATGTTTTCTCTGGTCTGTTCTTGCTCACTTACATCCACCAAAATGTAATTCAGAAAGAGTAAAACAATATATGAAATATGAGAATACCTTGGACATTAAAGATTTTAAATTCCCAATGCCACTAACAGATATTCCTAAATTTGAGAAAAAGAATAATCTTTCTATTAATGTATATGGATTAACGGATACAAACAAAGTTCAAATATTAAAAATTTCAAACAACTATAAAAATGAAGAAACACACATTGACCTTTTATATTTTAGTGTTGGAAAGAATTCACATTACACATACATCAATAATTTATCAAGATTAATCTCTTCTCAGGTATTCAGAACAGCAAACAAAATATATCCTTGTAAGCGATGTCTTAATTCATTTCATACAAAAGAACGATTAGAACAACATTCAAAATATTGTAGTAATCATAAATCAGCTGTAATTACAATGCCTAAACCTGGTGAAAAGATTTATTTTGAAGATTATAATAAATTTATCATGCACCCATTTGTGATATACGCTGATTTTGAATGTATCCTTAAAAAGATAAATACTGCTTCTCCTAATCCAAAAGAACCATATACAAATAAATATCAAAAACATATTCCTTGTGGTTTTTGTTATTATATCAAATCATCTGTTGGAGAAAAGTATAACAAACTTGAACATTATCGTGGAAAAAATGCTTCACAAGAGTTTGTAAAACGATTAGAAAAGGATTGTATAAGACTCACTAAATTAATGAAAGAAACAAATGAACCGATGAAATTAACCAAAGAAGAAAAATTAGAATTTAGAATGAACAATATCTGTCATATTTGTGAGGGGGAAATTAAGGAGTTTAAAGTTAGAGACCATTGTCATCTTACTGGTAAATATAGAGGTCCCGCTCATTCCTGTTGTAATCTTAATTATAAATTACCTTCTTTTATTCCAGTCTTTCTTCACAACAGCGCCAACTATGATACACATCTATTTATAAATGAACTTTCAAAAACACCAGGGAATATTTCTGCTATAACAAACACAAGTCAAAAGTATATTTCATTTTCAAAAATGATATTCACAAAACCTATAACTCGTATTAGGTTTTTAGATTCTTACAAGTTTATGGGAACACCACTAGCCTACCTCGCATCAAATCTAAGCTCCACAGACTCTTTTCCAAATCTTAATTCATTCTTTCCAAAAGAGGAAATTCTCACTAAAGAGGAAATTCAGATTAAAGATGAAATTCTGATTAAAGAAGGAATTCTTACGAGAGAGGAAATTCAAACAAGGAATGAAATTCAAAGTAAAGAGAAAATTCTTACAAGTAAGGGAATTTATCCTTATGATTATATGGATTCATTTATGAGATTTAAAGAAACACAACTTCCTTCAAAAGAAAGTTTCTATAATAACCTTTATGAAGAAGAGATAAGTGATAAGGAATATAAACACGCACAAGAAATATGGAAAATATTTAAGATAAAGAACCTTGGAGAATATCACGATTTATATCTAAAAACAGATGTTTTATTGTTAGCTGATGTGTTTGAAGCTTTTAGATCACTCTGTCATAATAAAAATTGTTATGGGTTAGATCCTGCCCACTATTTCACAGCTCCTGGTTTAGCTTGGAGTGCAATGTTGAAAATGACAAAACAAGATATAGATTTAATCAGTGATGTGGATATGCTTTTGATGATTGAGAAGTCCAAGAGAGGTGGAATATCACAAGTATGTTCAAAAAGATATGCTAAAGCAAATAATAAATATCTCCCAAATTATGATAGTGAAAAAGATAGTAATTATTTGATGTATTTTGATGCTAATAATTTGTATGGATGGGCAATGTCTCAATCTCTACCTTATGGTAAATTAGAGTGGGTGGAAGAAAAGAATTATGAAAAGGCTTTGATGAATATTGTTATTTCTTCTCAAGAGGAATTGAATGACGAAGAAGAAGGTTATTATTTTGAAGTTGATTTGAGGTACCCGAGTGATCTTCATAATAAGCATAAAGATCTTCCTTTTGCATGTGAGAAAGAAACTCCAAAGAAAGAATGGTTAAGTGATTATCATAAAAGTTTTAATATTAAAGGTAAATCAACAGAAAAGTTATTAACAACATTCTATGATAAAGAGGGATATGTTTTGCATCAGAGAAGCTTAAAACAGTTTTTGAGAGAAGGATTGAGAGTAGCTAAAATTCATAGAGTTTTAAAATTTAAACAAAGTCCTTGGGTGAAAAAGTATATTCAATTCAATACAGATATGAGAGCAAATACAAAAGTAAAATTTGAAGGGGACTTTTATAAATTAATGAATAATGCTGTATTTGGAAAGACTATGGAAAATGTTAGAAACAGGCAAAACATTAGATTCGCAACATCTTGGAAAGAAGCTTCGAGATTGATAAATAAACCAAGTTTTGAGAGAGAAGAGGTTTTTTCAGAGAACTTTTCTGCAATTCATATGAAAAAGGAAAGTATTGTAATGGATAAACCAATTTATATTGGAACAGCAGTTCTTGATTTATCAAAGATATTGATGTATGATTATTTGTATAATGACTTAAAGAAAGAGTATGGTGAAAATGTTTCATTGTTGTATATGGATACTGATAGTTTTATCCTAGATATAAAAACTGATGATGTTTATGAAGATATGAAGAAAAATATTGGAGTATATGATACAAGTAATTTCAGCAAGAAGAGTGAGTTATTTTCTAAAAAGAATGAAAAGGTTATTGGTAAGTTTAAGGATGAGTTGGGTGGAAAAGTAATGAGTGAGTTTATTGGATTGAGAGCAAAGGCATATGCTTATAAGTATGGTGAACAGATTGATAAGAGGTTAAAGGGAATAAAGAAATATGTAATAAAGAAATCAATAACTTTTAGAAATTATTATAATTGTTTGATGAATAAGAAAGAAGAATATAGGAAAATGAATACAATAAGAAGTTATAAACATAACATATATAGTGAAGAAGTAAATAAAAAGGCATTAGGAGCCTTTGATGATAAGAGATTTATTTTAGATAATGGAATAGATTGTGTTCCATATGGATATTGTATGATAGAGTGTATAAAATAGATTATGTTTTAACGATGGGAAGATGGGTTAGGGTTTTTAAGGGCTACACTTGTGGTTTTTCACAATATATAAATGGTTAAACCAAGTATTAATCAAACTAAAGAGTGGAGAAAATCTCAGTCTTGGTATATAAATGGAAAACATAATGAATGTGAAAAATATCAAATAAGTCTTATTGAAAAAATAACTAAAACAAAGGTAAATAAAACAAATAAGCGAATTAATTTAAAAACTAGTAAGTTAGAGGATGTAAAGAAAAAAATGAATATCCTTGAATGGACTGAAAACTTTGATGGTTATCAATTGAACAATGAAAAAACAATTTACTATAATCTCAAAATGATATGTGGCTCAGGAGGTGGTCAAACAAGAGCATTAAGAGAAGTTTATCATTTCGTAATGGCACAAAAGGGGTATCTTAAAAAATATAAAGATTCAAATGTTTTGTTTGTCAATATTTTAGATGGGGATTATTGTGCAAAGAAAATTAAACTATTGAAGGAATTTGAGAATGAACAAATCTTTATAGGTTCAATGAGTGAGCTGTTCAACCCCCAGGTGTTCAATTCAATGAGGTTCAACCTCCAGGTTAAAAGGGGAGACAAATAAATATACCTTGGGATAAAAAGGGGATTTATTTTTAGGGAAAAAAAATATAAATCGCTGAAAATCCCCCATTCATTTACATGGGGAAAAGTGAGCCAGAATCAGTATTCTTACCCTACTTACCACCTAAAAGTCTTAACATCCCCATACCCCTCCATCTCAATAACCTCCAGGTATCGATATAATTCTAACTTGTACTTATCGACTTCCTCCACTGCCACCACCTTTGAAGGGAGACCATTCCATGCATCAACTACTCTCTGAGTGAAAGTCCCCTGCTCCACTACCGTCTCAACTCTCCTCTTCTTTACTCTCAGGCTACGGCCCCTGGTTCCGTTACTGTCTACTCTGTTGAATAATTCATCTGCGCTTGTTTTATTTATACCTTTCACTATCTTAAATATCTCCATCACATCTCCTCGCCACTGCCTCCTTTCTCGTGAATAAAGCCGTCTCCTTCAATACATGCATTAGTGAAGAAGAAATTAAGATGTCTCGTAGTTGGTTTCAGTGAATGTGGGAAAAACCTGTCTGCTTTTGAAGATGCTCCTTACTCCCAACTTTTTAGATTTTGATAAATTAATAATTTTCACAGTCAAGTTTTCAACTGGAGTATCAACGACTCACAAGGTTTTAATGCTGGTCTTCAAAAAGAAGACACAGTTGGTTTATTTCAACTTCAAAACAAACTAAATGATAACATTGAAGATATTATTCAACTATTTTGTGATGCACAGAAATGGAAAAATAAATGAAAACCTACAACTTGTATTCTTGGTGATAATACAGATATACCTTCACCCCAGGATTTGGATAAATCAAAAAAAGAATCTCGTTATCTTTGCTTGTGTTAATGAGAAAAAAACCAAACAGTTATAGCTAGTTATTACACAAGAGGGAGGCATTCTTCTTGAAAGTATGATTGATTAAGATAAATACAATTATAACTCCCTCGTCGCTCGATAAGAAATAATGCTAATACATTAATTTTATTCAATTTGAATTGAATACATATGAATAATTTTTGGAGAGACAATTGTTTGACATTGCGCAGTAAAAAATAATTTGAGTATATGAAACGCACGACTGGAAAATGTAAATTCATTGTTGTGAAACAAGATGAGATACTGAGGGATATATTTTTTATTTTATAAACAATTACATACATAAATGATAGTTATTATCAATCTTGTGGGTAAATCTACTTCTGGAAAAAAAAAAACTTTCAGAAATAGGTTCGTGAATAGTGAAAATGAAAAGGTTACTTTTTTTTAACACCCTGTGATCGGTATTGTATCTACAACAACCAGAGTATTGTATCTACAACGTCAATCCTGTTTATGTCCCAAACCAGGAGAAGTAGAAGGTAAAGATTATTACTACATTTCAATTGAGGAACGAAGGACAAATATTTGAGGAAGTCTCTCTTGGTACAACAAAATATTTACATTGTAAGAGTGAGTTAAATGAACTAAAATCTGGTTGTCTTGGGTTATTAGAAACTAATCCAGAAGGAATGAGAAATTATTAAACATCTGAGTGGTAATGACGTTAAGATTTTATCATTCGGTTTTGATGTTGATGAAGAAACTCAACGCAAACGTATGAAAAGCAGAAGTACAAGTAAGAAGAAATTGCAACTCATATTCTAATAAATATTATGATGAACTATTTAAAGAAAAGAATTTATTTGAACACATCTACTTTAATGATGAAGAAAAGGGAAATTTCCCTATTGACCTTTGCAATTCATTAAATTATATTTTCCAATAAATAAATGTATGTGAAAGAACAAACAAGAAGATTTAAGGAACATCAAGAGTTGGTTTCAAAAGTTTTAAAACAACAGGAAGACAAAGAAGAAACTCAGACAAACTAACGGGTGAAGAAGCGTTTGAAAGAAAACGAGAGAAAATTTTGAAACCACTTAAAAAATATATAAAAATCCCCCTAAAAAGTCTCCAGTTCCCATGATAGAATACACCCCCAAAAAACTTCAAATGATAAAGAATTTTCGTCAAAGGACGGATCAAAAACTATAAGATATAGGGGAATTAGAATATGACGATGAAGGATTATTTCAACAACTGGAAGAGATAAATCAACCCCCTGATAATGTTGTGAATGCTCTCCAAAACAATGAATATTCAACACATACAAAAACCATAGGTCTCATTCCAACAGAACAACCAGCAATATTCCATCTTGTTCAAGAAAAGGGGTTGATATTTCATGATGAATTAAGGTTCTTGAGTTCTGTTCAACCACCTCTTAAATTAACTCCGAGATTAATGTTTCTTCTTGCAAAAGATGGAAGACAAGGTTCAACTGTTTTAAGAAACCATTGAATTAAAAAAAAAATGAGGATGATTGAGTATAATATATTGATTTACTAAACTCACTTGATTATGGAGTTTCTGTTGCCAGTGAAGGAAGGAGGAATGAAAAGGAGAAACACATTATTGATGCTTTAAGTTGGCTTGGTTCAGGTGTTTGTTTTCCTCCAAATGACCCATCACACTTAGTTGATACTGTTATTGTTAGGCAGTCAGAAGGCTGGAAATAATTGTTTAATGAAGCATCAGCCATTTTGACCAGTTAATGAATATTAAAATAACTAGTACGTGCCCGTAAAAAAAAAAATAATAATAATAATAATAAATAAATAAACCACACAGGCCGTTTCTTCGCTCTCGCGTGCCAGTACGTGCGCAACCCGGAAGTTCGATATTATTTGCAGTTACGATTATTCGCAATTTATTTTTAATACCCAATTATTCAATTAGCGCCAACGTATTTTACCTTTTCGCAATGTCGTGGCAAGGAAAAACAAAAAGAGAAGAGAAGAGAGAAAAAAATTTACTTCCTGGTTCGGAGCATACCAGCACTCTGATGTTCCCGAAATTTATACACCGTCTAATATTTAAACTATCATAACTTGGGCCATTCTGTTTATCAATAAATGCGCATAAGAAATCGAGAAATTATTAGAATACACGAAGTCATCACTCTCCGGAAGCCTGTTCGTTGTAACCCGTAATGGGTAACGTGGCTGTGCTTCCCTTCCCCATCGGCCACGCCCACGCAACAACGTGTCTTCCCATTGGTTGGTAAATAAATGCCCATAACTTGGGAAGCACTTGTCCGATTAATATCAAACCTTGAAAAGGCATATCCTCAGGTCCCCAGTAATATACCTGGCAAGTTTCAATTAGATCGGACCAGAGGTTGTCGAGAAACAGCGGACACACACACACACACACACACACACACACACACACACACACACACACACACACACACACACACACACACACACACACACACACACACACATTGCTGGAATTATAGATAGATTAATAAATGTCAATACAAAGATATTTCATCCCATGTTAAAGGAGTTTAATTCTCTCTCATGATGAGAATGAAAAAAATATCATCAATTGTAGATGCTAATGAGAATTATTTTTGATTGATGAAAGATATATATATATATATATATATATATATATATATATATATATATATATATATATATATATATATATATATTAGTAATGCCCGGTGTTGCTCGGGATAGCAATAAAGCCCGGTTTTGCCCGGGCTTTCTTGCAAATTCCCCGAATAGCGGTTAGCGGTTAACGGTTAACGGTTAGGGTTAGCGGTTAGGGTAGCTAACCCTAACCCTAACCCCAACCCCAACAGCTTGGCATAGCGGAGGTAAACAGCACCCGGGGCAAAGTGGAAATTTGCGTCCCTCGTAGGCCTTAAACTTGAGTGCATTTGAATGGAAAATCCCATAAGGGATATCGATTTATCGATTTTTTTTCGAATATCGGAAGTGTTATGGAAAAAAATTTATAGCCAATGACCAAAGTTGGACCAAAAGCCAGAATCGTACCGAATTTGAATGGAATCCGTTGGAGTTTGTGAAAATGCATCAAAACGAATTTTGAGGGGCCTTTTAAGGAAGACAATAATATCATTAGTATATGTGCCAAATCTTGTTTCATTTCATGCAGTAACAAAAATCTGATGGTGGAACAAAGAAAGGGGCATGCCGAAATATTAATATTATTTATATATATATATATATATATATATATATTTATATATATATATATATTGTTGCGGATTTCGCGCCCGCCGGCGTGCGAACGGCCACGTAACTCGAATCGCGGCACGTCGCCCACCGGACGGACAATCCCGTCGTGACCCTCTCGGACTAACGCCGGGAACTAGTCACGGGTGGGCCTTTCGGCCTCACCACGATCGTGCCAATCGGCCCCCCGCGTGGGATAGGGTTGCTCGCCAAATTCGACCTACCTAAGTACCCACACGGAGGGTAGACCGGGCGATCGCACCTCGCCGCAGGTCGACTTCGGACACGGGCCACTTTAAGCGACCCGTTCCGTACTATCGGGATAACCGAGCGGTGTTATCGTCAACCTGGACGGTTCGATTAATTATCGGGCGTTTTAGCCCACGACCAACCCTTTACGTGAAGTAAGATGGAGATTCAATTAGAGAAAAGACGAAGCGAAACGGGAGAAACAGTTCAACATAAAGCACATTTATTTCGCGATGGCACACGGATAGCACACATATACAATTATACACCAAAAGCAAATGTAAAAGAAGAAGAAACACACAATAATGCACAAAAAGCAAATGTAAAAGCAAAACACAATGCAGATCTACCACCGACTACCGAGCACACTGCAACACTTATGCAGTTTTACTTCACAGATGGCGCCGACAACACATATACTCAAAGCAAAAGAAAAAGGGACCACCCTCCACGATGAGGGGGGCAGACGGGCCTGGGGCCGAGACCGCGTCGAGCCTACCCGTCTGGTGATGAGCCGCAAAATGGCGGTGGCGCCCCGACTCCGCGGGCCTCACTGGGACTGCCTGGTATGGGGTGGGAACGGGGCCCCCTTCTCGCACTATCTCAGCGTGGGGGGAAACAGGAGGGGGTTGTTGATGCTCGGGGGGGGATGAGGATATCTCGCTGGCTCGGGTCCCGCGACGAGCGTCTCCACCGCGACCTCGGTCGCGTTACCGGCCTCTCCTCTCCGCAGCTCCCCGACTGACACGAGCTCCCCCCTCGACTGCCTTCGCCGCCGCCACCTCTCCAACTCTCCACAGCTCCGTCCAACTGCTTTCTCCGACTTCTCTTCACTGACTTCCCAACTCAACTTAACTGCCTCTTTGGCGAGCGAACGCGGCCGTTTATAACCCCCGTGGCTTCGCTCCTTCACCTTCGACCCTTTACCTCTGGCTGGCTCCCCATTGGACAGAGGAAAAGTGGGCGTGAATGCTTTTTGATCCATGAATCTGCATATAGCGATATTACTCCGACGCACCTGGAGGCGGGGCCAAATCGCCCCATGCTCGCTGATAGGACGGAACAGAAGTGGGCGTGAGTCGTTTTTGATCCGATTTCTTCGGAAAGGCTGGTGTTTCTGCACCCGCTGCTCGGTGCGCGCCCTGCACGAGTCCAGTATCGGTGCCCACAAGCGGCGCGGGAATGACGGTGATGCGATGGTTGCGAGGGCGAGTTGTGACGGTAAAGGTCGTGGCTGTTGTTGTGAAGCGGCGTTGCGGTTGGTGGTTGTTGTGTGATGGCTGTTGAGATGTGGTTGGTGGTGGTAGTAATGGTAGTAATGGCGGCTGGTCCAAAATAAAGATAGTAAAAGAAAAACGGCTATCTAGAGGGGTCGCAGCCCGAATGAATGACATTTATTCCCTCTAAACAACGGGTTTGGGCCTAACTACACATATACTTACAGAGATATCTCACCTAAGGGACCTGAATGGTGGTTTTCGAATTTCGTCAACCACAACACTACCCCCTCCCCTTTTTACAGACTCGTCCCGAATCGTCAAATTTTCGTGTGCCATCATGTGTAGTTTTCCCCGAGTACATTTTACCTACGGATCCCTGAGTGCGACATTCATGGTATTCGTGTCCCCAAAATAAATAACCTGAGGGCTGAGTAACTACCTAAACAAACTCACTCACACGGACGACTTAAATAAAATTGCCGGCGCCAGGACAGACATGCCGGGGGCGCACTCATATTTACAGTACATCTTAACCTTAACTTACAAATTTTACACTAAACCATGGCCCAGGATCAATGAACTCTGCAAAAAGAAAGCAGTTAGCAGGGAGCCAGGCTGCCCGCATGCAGTCTCTGGCTCAAACAATGCAGGTGACAGGGAACGTGGCCGGCTGCTCACACGCAGTCCAAGGCCTTCCCTTTTGAAACTGAACGCAGTCAAAAACGGTGCATGGGCTGCACAAACGCAGTCTCCGTGCCAGCTCAAGTGGCACACGCAATGAACACAACGAATGGATGGATGAATGGATGGACGCAAACACGGTGCACGGGAGGCCACTGCAGGCCCGTGTTGTAGCTGCCAACAGGGCAGTTCTCGCAGCTTGCAAACTGTTGCTTTTTGATCCTGGCGCACATGGCAATGAACAGGGGGGGGGGGGGCAAAGCAAAAATTGAATGGGGCTGGTGAACAGGGGCAGTGGGCATGGCATGGCAAAAGCAGCAGGCAAACACAGCCTGCAGAATATGGCCGCTGCAGCAAACACAGCCGGCAGATGAACTGGCCGGCACATTCCTTGGAGGAACACAGCCAGCAGATGATGTGGCCGGCACAAGCCTTGAAGCAAAACACAGCCAGCCGATGAAGTTGGCCGGCACAGGCCTTGCAGCAAAACAACAGCTGCCGATGAAGTGGGCCGGCCTTTGCCTTGCAGCAACGCAGCCAGCAGATGAAGCTGGCCAGCCTTTGCCGTTCAGTGGAGGTTGGTGGAGGAAGTGCGGTGGTGCTGGCCACTCGGAAGGTGGGCTCAGACCTACCTACCTGTCTCCCTCCCACCTATCGCCTTTGCCTGTCACTGTACATACCCACTCCCTTAATTTGTAAAACCCAATTTAGCCCCAACTTTTTTTTTTTTTTTTTTTTTTTTACTTCCCCACTATAAATCGTCCCCTAACCCCCTGTACTGTCCTTGTTCGGCTAACCTATCCTGTCACCTAGCGAGATTATCCACGAGATTGATTGGGAAAAAATGATTATGCTGAAGCATACAAGTTGCCAAAAGGTGTGTGAAAGCAATGGTAATAAAGAACCCATTTTGGATATGGTTGCATTTAAAAGCCCACATACAATCTGTGATTGACCTGAGCACTCAAAAGGAAACTATAAAGTCTAATAGAGTGGATACTTCCCAATACATTGAAAGAGGAGAGAGTGAAGAAGCTCATACATATTGTTTGGAAGAATCACAGCATTACATGATAATGGTGTTGTGATTAGTCTCACATTTTTTTGATAAATAAATGAGTAGTAAAGTGCCAACTGGGGTATATGTTAATCAAATCAATGTTAAACAATCATCTTGTATTCAAAATCAAAAGCCTTGTATGATTAACATTAATACAATTCAGAGAAAAAGAGCAGTAAGCATTGATGTTTTGTTCACAAGAGAGCAGGTGAAAATCTTGAACGAAACTGGCTCACTAAAAATTAAAATGTCAAAACCAATCTTGAAGAAATATTCAATTAGAGAGATGAGTGGAGGATTTATCCCGTTTCTAATGCCTTTATTTGCTGGTTTAAATGCGGCTGGAGCATTGACGGGCGGTATTTCAGCAGCGGTTAAAACAGTCAACGAAAGGACAGCTCAAATACAGGCTTAAAAAGAGTTGGAAATATATAACAAAGAGCTGGAGAAATAAATTAGTGGAAGTGGTGCAATTGTAGATTTTCGCTGAAAAACTTGAAAGCCTACCTGGTAAAGCGAGATTGTTAGTTGGAGATGTGCTTTCTTCTATCACACAAACAGGTGTAAAATTAACTAAAAGAGGTAATGGATTATATCTTTCTTATAAATAAATGAGCATTTGATGAGTGGTTTAAAGAATTTGGAAAGAATAAAACATCAAATATAGAACTTGCCAAATATTGTAAGAAATTAAAAATTGATAATGTGGTTATATATATATATATATATATATATATATATATATATATATATATGAGAGATGAATTAACAAACTTGTCTGAATATACAAAGAATATTATTTTGAATTTAGAAGATCATAATGGAAACAGTTCTCATTGGGTTTGTATTTATAATAATCGGGTTAAATATTATTTTGATAGTTATGGTCTTCCACCACCTGTTGGTCATGAAATTCTTACAGAATGGTGTTTATCAAACATTTCAAGTGCAATAATTAAATTCCAAGTGTTGTGGTCAATTATGGCTATATGTGTTATTTCAACTCAAAAAAAAATTAAATTTTATGATGTTTTTATTAATTTTATGATATATTTTTATTCTAATATAAATGACATGTTAGAAAAGATGGTTCTACCTTTGGTGTATCCCAAGAACTGGATATTGATTTATAAAATTATTACACAAAGTCACAGGCTGAACGACAAATATAGTTCAATAAAAAATATTCATATGAAAAATGCTAATAAACTATCCAAGCCCGACTGAGGTGAATGACTTGGTGAGATGAAGTGATTTATCACAATATACATTTATTTATTTAAATAAAACGGTTGTATATTCCAAACATAGACGTGTTGATTTTATCTCTGGGTCACACAGAATTCACAGTTCCAATTCAAATAAAGTTTTATAAAGAAGAGCGTATAGTTTGTCTGAGAATAGAACATTGGAGATGTGATATGAATGATTTGGGGTATAATTGGTCATTTAAAATAAACCGAGAAGACCTGAAAGAATTAAATCAGTCTCGTAAAGAAGAATATTATCCATTTGGTGCCGAGAATGAGATTTGTGGAAGCACGATTAGCAAACAACAAATAAAAGAATTTAATAAGGCTAGCATCAATAATGGTTTTGCCATCGTTTATATCATGAAACACAAAGAACAGGATTATATATCCAAAAAATAAGGGAATATAAACTGATTTAACAATGGGAAGATAGGGAGGTATTAACTGTCATCATATTAATCTGTCATGTATTTAATACATAAATGACAGCAACAAGGCTTCAAGAAAATTATCATTTCTGTGTCCAAGCATACCTACAAGAAAAGGGTATTTGGTATTTTAATAAATGTGTTCGACAACAAAAGAATGGGGTGTTTTCAATAAAAGATTGGCTTTATTCTGATGTTGCTAAACCAACAACTTTGGATTTAACTAACAATGTTAAATAATGAAAAGATTTTAAAGTTGAGAAAATGCAAGGCTCTTTTAGAAATTCAGAAGAAATTTTATTGGTTTCCTGTTATAAAAAATTATTTTGGATACAGGAATATCAAGAAATCCAGATGAATATATGTATGATATTCTATGGGGTGAAAATGGTTCAAGAGTCGTAAGGGATGAGGAAGGAGTTGAATAAACTGAGGCAAGAGAGAAGGAGAAGGGGGAGAAGAGAGAGGAGGAGCGAGGGAGGAAAGAGAGAGAATTAATATAAATGTAATAAAATGACCGTTTTTACAGCCATTTTTCCCTGCTGTGCAGGGGTTAGGCTTTTTCTTGAGGAAATGTTTTTTTTTTATGGCCGGATGCCCTTCCTGACGCCAACCCTGGTCGCCTCTTACAACACACAGGGATATGGTACACCTATTCTAACCGGGGCATACACCGGGACCAGTACACTGGTACTCACTTCGCCGACCTCAGATGGATGACAGGCTGAGTCAACCCCCTGGTGTTAATTCAGCAGCCAACGGGGCTTGAACTCAGGATCCTGGGATCCCAAGCCGCCACCCTAACCACTAAGCCAACACCAGGCTCTAAGAGAGAGAGAGAATTAATAAATATAAAAAATATGGAAACCAGTGAGATTAAACAAAGATTGGAGGTTTACAGAAAATATATCGATCTTAACACACTGAGGAGGCAAACAAAGAATTGACAATAGGTCGGGGGCCAATGGGACCTATCTTGCACCCCCCCCCCGCGACAATTTTTCACTGATACCACAGTGTTCATATTGTTATAGATTTCCGCCGTGTGCGGACGACCGTTCTAGCTCAATCGCGGTCGCGTGCCCACCGAAGGCTGCAATCCAGTCGTGGCTTTCCGGACCAACCCCGGAATCCAGCCACGGATGCCTGAACGAATCATAAACTAGTCAATACTCTGTCCACACGCTACAGGGTCAATCGCTGAATTGTCGATACACCTAACTATTCGAGCAGACAGAAATACCGAGAGTTTATACCTCGACGGGACTTGTACAAAAACGAGCCGCTTAAGCGTGCTCGTTCCGTGTGCGAAGCCGAGCGGTTTTAAATCGCCAAGTCCCGTCGGACCAAATGATCACGTTTATCGGCCTCAATAGCCAGTTAACATCCCGAGCACACCGTGGCAGTCAATGGTAGAAAATGACGCAACGAGCAGGTTGACATTCAAACAATGGGCATTTATTTTTACACTCGGCACATAAGCAGTCAATAGGGGGGGGGGGATGGGGACATGACACGAGAAAACTCTACAGCCGAGTATAAGAAATACAAGTATATACAGGCACTTTCACAATTCACTACTTATTGAGACAAGGCCCACAGACTTCCACACAAAACACCGGTAAAAGAAACGGGCTTGTAAGCCTTTGATGTTCTCAGAGCCGGGATGACCGGAAGGCTCGGAGAGGCCGGGCCGGTTACCTGGCCACCCTTTGGTGGCGACTCGGTGGTCTTCGTTCGGCAACCCTTGGCATCTCGTTCCCGTCTGTTACGCTGCCAATGCGCCAATCGCTTGAGCAGTTTAGCGGCTCGAGCAGCCAGGCAAGAGGCTTGAATGGCGGCTTGGTTGTTCGGGCCTGGCAACGCGCCCGACTCTCCACTTCAGACTCCGCTGGCTGCTCCAAGACTCCACAACTCAAACTGGCTGCTCCATGACAACCAGCGACCAACGAACCACCACTAAACCACCAACATACCACCACCAACCTCCCATGTGGCAGGCGAGAATTCTCTCCCACTCAGCGTTCCAACGCGCCTTTTTTTTCCCCTCCGATGCGCTCCCCCACCCCCTTCCTGGCGCGCCGGGGCAGTCCTAGGAGTGATCGGGTTTGCATACTTTTTGCTACGGCCATCCCTGTTTACGCCATTCTGAGGGACCTGCCCCAACTGTCAATCCTGTTTACGTCCCATAATATTGGGGCGGGAGTTGTCGAGTTGTTGAGTTGTTCTTTTCGGAGCATACTTTTCGTAACTCGCGTGGATAATGTGGCTCCTTTGGCGGTGTTTGTGGAGATGGCGTGGTTGTGGAGATGATGGTGTTGTGGTGGAGGTGGCGTGGTTGTTGAGTTTGTCGTTGAAGAGATGTTGTTTGTTTGAAATAAAAGATAGAACAGAATAACGGCTAACTCAAAGATTCACAGCCCGGCATACGAACAAATCCCTTTATACATCGGTGGGGAAATCTAACCTGGAACACACACATCAAAATAACTGATCTCTGGGGAACCTGAATGGTGGTTTGTGAATTTCCACAACCGTAACAATATTGTTACGGAAAAGGCCCTTAGTAGGCTACTAAATATAGGATTAGCTCAGATCCCCCATTAAATGCATGTTTAGCTTGGCTGTTCGGTAAAATGGACGTTACATGTGTGTCAGGAGGTATAAGAGGCTGTTTATTGTTTGTGCGGTGGTGGTGGATTGAGAGCTCCCTCTTCTTCCTTCCCCTCTCTGCACGATAGGCCCCACCCAGTCGGCTGAGGGGGAGTGGCCTGGAGAGGGAGGTGGAGCTGGGGGGAGGAGTTTGTCAGCTTCGTAAAGGGGAGGAGCCAGTGGCTTCGAAGGGAGCGAACGAAGAAGAGACAGTGGTGATTCTGCCAGGAGAGAAACTGGACCTGGGCGCCCCAGGACTGCCTTCTGTGGCCTGGAGAAGCGAGCCAGGGCCGAAGGAAAAGGCAGGGAAAGGACTGCAGGAGGTCTGTCTGCCCTCGGCTGGATGAGAGACGACTGGTGGGAGTCGTGATCTGCTGTGTAGGGGACGGCTGTGTCTGTCTGCGATCTGCTTCGTGAAGGAGGCCTGGTGAACAGGCCAGGCCTGGACTTGTATGCTGGACCCTGAGAGAAACCAGCTGGGACCCATCGTCAATCTGGCGGTCTTGTGCCGTCGACCTTACGCGGGGTCAGAGCGTGCGGAGGCCACGTGCGGTGCAAAAAAGGAAGGCGAGCGCCGTCTCACCATGTGGCGTGTTCGAGCTTGGGCTTGAATCCGTGGACATCAGCTTGTTACGAGTGACATTCGTGCTTTTGACACTTTCCTCTCGTCCATGAAACACCACCAAGTACTCTGTCTTGTCTGCATGCTGTCTGTCTGTCTTGTCTGCATGTTGTTTAAGGCATATCTCGGTAGCGACCCCCTTGAAACCCATAATCCGTAGTTCCCTAGTTAAGAACGGGTTTATGATTGTTAATAACATTGTCGTGAATATTTTGCTTGTGTTGTGTTCCCCGCTGTTCCCCAATAAATCTGGTTGGTTCGTATGAAGTTGCCGCTATGGATTAATTCATGTCGCATCGAGGACCGATCCGTTCGAGTGGTATATAAAACCAAAATGGTTACAGACTGGCAGAAAACGCTCGGCATCTGACAAAACCAGTCTGAAACCGGGGTTCTCTTTCCCCAACTGGTAAGGTCCAGGATTACGTTGGTATCGCGATTGAAGACGCGTGACCCGAGGCCTGTGCCGAGCCAGCCGGTGTTATAAACCCCGGAGAGGGCGGTGGTGAGGGTGGCGCCAAGAGTCGGGTGAGAATCCCGCCACCCCGGATCCGCAACAGTTTGGTGTCAGAAGTGGGATATTTGGACCTGTGGTGCATTTCGCACCGCGAACATTGGTTACGATAGGCGCGAAGAAAAAAGAAAAAAACGGTCCAAATTTGATTTGATTTTATGTTTGAGCGGATCGGGTGAAAAACTTGGAAATTATAAAGAAAATGGAGTCGCAAAATGGCGGCGCGGCTCCACCTTGGCGCGACACGAAGGGGGAGTGGGCTATTAATAGCGCAACGAACGGCACAACACGAGGCGGGGGCTCCCAACCACCGGTTCAAACCATGTGGTCATGGCATGCGCCATGGCGGACGAGGCAGGACGACTACGTGTACATTGGCAAGCTTCAGACACAATTGGGGGATGCCTTGGAACAGGTCAGGCATTATGAGAATTATATAAAGGAATTGCAGATTGAATTGGACGAGGCACAACGGCACGCAGACGAGATTCAGGAGGATTATGTGCACGGGGAGTCACAACAATTGGCCGATGCAAAGGAACGAATTCGGGGGCTGGAGCAGGACTAAGCCAACACAGGCGTGGAACTACGTGGAGAATGGATTAAAGTAGAGCGGATTACCCATGAATGGTTGGAAAAGTCAAGACAGTTCGAGGAACTACAGGGAGAAATTAGGAAAGTAGAGTGGAGTACCCATAGGTTGGAACATGAGAAGAGCGAACTGAACAAAAGCATAGAGGAGGAGCAAATTAGTAACCCCCGAAATAGGAAGAGCTTGCAAGAAGAATGGAAAAAAAAGCTGGAAAAGGAAAAACAGGAACACGATTTGGAATCGGAACAACTGAAGGAAGAGGTAAGATCAGGAAATCAGATAAGAGAAAGCCTAGAACAGAAGATAAAAAGATGAGAGAAATATCTGGAACAACTGAAGGAAGAGGTAAGATCAGGCAAATCAGATAAGAGAAAGCCTAGAACAGAAGATAAAAAGAGGAGAGAAATATCTGGAGCAAAGGAAGGAAGAATTGTTGGAAAAGTCAAGACAGTTCGAAGAACTACAGGGAGAAATGAGGGAAGTAGAGTGGAGTACCCATGAGTTGGAACAAGAGAAGAGCAAACTGAACAAAATAATAGAGGAAGAGCAAATTAGTAATTCACGGGATAGGAAGAACTTAGAGGAAGAATGGAAAACAAAGCTGGAAAAGGAAAAACGGGAAAAAAACAAAGCTGGAAGAGGAAAAACGGGAACACAATGTGGAATCGGAACAACTGAAGGTAAAGGTAAGAACAGGCAATCAGATAAGAGAAATCCAAGAAGAGACGATAGAAAGAAAAAAGAAATATCAGGAACAACTAAAGGAATACGGTAAGAAAATGGACGAAATGAGGAGAGAAGCATGCGAAAGAGTTGTGGAGATGAACAAGGAATACGTTAAGAGAATGGACGACATGAGGGAGGAATTAGGGGAAAAAGCTTCTGAGTTACAGAAACACCAAAACAAAGACACGGAATTACAAAACGAGCTGAGGATGTTAAGAGAGGAAAGAAAGAGAATGGAGAATGAAACGTTAAGGAACCACACTGTGCTGATCAACCAATTAGAAGCCAAAGCAAGACTAAAGAATGAGATGCAAGAAAGAGTAGTGAAAGAACAACGAATGAAACAGGAAAGGGAGATCAACCAATTGAAAGAAACGACGAGATTGGAGAAGGAAGAACATGAGAGACAGTGGAAGAGGAAACAAAAAGGACAAGAACAACTAAAGGAGAAAGCAAGGTTGGAGTACGCGGAGATGTTGGAAGAACAACGAGTGAAGCAGGAAAGGGAAATCAATAAATAGAAGGAAACTACGAGATTGGAGAATGAGGAACAAGAGAGACAGTGGGATAAGAAACAAAAAGTACAAGGAATGAAACAGGAAAAGGAAATCAACAAATTGAAGGAAACTGAGATTGGAGAATGAAGAACATGAGAGACGGTGGGATAGAAAACAAAAATAAAACGAATTTGAAACTGACCAACGAAAGGAGAGAGCAAGGTTGGAGTACACCGAGATGGAAAAACTCCAGAAAGATAACGAACAACTAAAAAGGCTCAGAGAGGAAGAACGACTCGAATGGAAAAGAAAATGGAGCCAGGAAGTAGAACAGCACAATAATATGGGATGTGTGACATCACCACAGGGAGTAATGTTAGTGGTGCGGAACTTGATTGACATCACTCGTCGGATGACACCACAATTAGAGCAAAACCCTGGTGATGGAGACATTGAGGGAGCATGCGGGGTTGTTGACGAATGAAATACATTTTGAGCAGGTCCAGCATGTGGAGCTGACAGCCCAAGAGGAGTGTGGAGAACCGATGATGAGCGACCTGCTGGAGAGAAGCGACCGGACAGAGGTGACTCTGGAACGAAGCAGGTACGTGATTACATGCATACATGGTGCGGACGATGAGCTTCAGGTAGAAATTGAATTTTACGTTCATGAAGAGACTGTCCGATGGGGTGCACGTATGTGTGACCCCTGAATGTGTGTGTGGAGTGCCTATGAATGAATGCTGTGAGCCCACACTCCAGACTACAGCACCGGTGTGTGCTGCTGAGGCCGAAATGTGTGTGGGTACTCACCTGGCGGTCGAGAATGTAGCCCTGGAGTGGGAGGCAGTTGGTCAGTACACAGGCAAGGTTGAAGGTGTGGAGGGTCAACACATAACCTTGGAATGTGTGCAGCCTGCTGTGTGTGGGAGTCCTGAGCATGGAATGAGTGGTGACATAGGAAATAGGTTTGAGGTGCAAGAGGAAATAGAAATGCCACAAGGACAGAACTTGAGCCAGGGGACGGAAACCAAAATGGACAACTCCGCATGGGTTCTTACAGAGTTAGAGGTGCTGCATCCAGGAGCAGGCTTTAGAAATTGGATTTTCATTTCTCTATCAGCCTCACAGGAACTTTGGGGTAGAGCGCAGATGAGTGGCAGGCGGCACTGGCGTGTCACTTGGTCTTCGGACCTTTCTGAGCACACGAGTGGTTTGGCTAGCTGAGTGGGGTTTATCTGTCTTCAGGGAGTTATGGAGAAGAGGGGGAGGCCGTTCCACCGATTGGGGTTTACCTGATTTCCGTGAACCCTGGAGAAGAGGAGGAGGCCATTCCACCGATTGGGGTTTGCCTGATTTCCATGAACCCTGGAGAAGAGGAGGAGGCCATTCCACCGATTGGGGTTTACCTGACTTCCGCGAACCCTGGAGAAAAGGAGGGGGTGGACCACAACCCCAATTGAGACGTGACCCCTTTGAGCCGTGGCGGAAAGGCGGCAGGGTCATGTAATGGGAAATGAGGGATTCGTTCCCTCACTCCCCTTCCAATGAGCCAAAGAAGCAGGCCATATGGGATGTAAAAATCTTGATTGAAAATTGTACCAAAAGTGATTGAAAATAAGTGAGGCTTAGGGAAAGTGGGTGGGGCTTATGAGAAAGTGGTCATGGCTTCGGAGAAGTGGGCAGGGCTTATGAAAAAAAAAAAAGATATTTGGATCAGGAGGTGCTCAGACAAGAGCATTAAGAGAGGTATGTCATTTCATCTCTGCTCAACAAAAATACTTAAACCAAGGACAAAGTTCAGGTAATACTCGATGGTGATGAGTGTTCAAAGAAAATTAAGTTATTCCCGAAAATAAAACACAAATATTTATGGGATCTCAATTTGACTACTCAATTTAATTAAATAAATGATCATATGAAAGGAAAGCGAAGCCCAGCCCAGCCAGGGAAGAAGTATCAAAAGGGAGGTGTTTGACGCAGTTATGTGTTCCAGTTTGAAAAGGAGAAATATGAGTGAGCGAAAGCGAGCGAATATTGTGACTGAGAAATGGGACACATTACTGCGTCAAACCCTTCCTCTTGATACTACTGCCCTTCGTTCCTCCGGCACCCTCAGAGTGTGGTGAGCGTCCAGGGAGCTAACTGTGGTTGGGGTGGGGAGGTAGAGGAAAGGCTGTGGCATTTATGGTAAAGATGTTGAAGTGTTGGTCGCAGTTGTGGCGTTTGTGGTGAAGAGGTCGGGTTTAAGTTGTGGGGAATTTTAGGAGGCGTTTGTAGTGATCATGGTGGGCATTGAAATGTCATGGTGAGGGTCTGCGGTGAGGCATCATTGGTTTATGGCACGCTGTTTGAACAGGAACTTGGCGCGCGTATGTAAAAGAGGTGATCACTGTGCCTGCTTGACGTTTCTCGAGTAACCTGATCTGACATGCGTGCTTGCATGGTGAGGTTTGTGTATGAAATAAAGTAAGGTAAATTAAGGGGAAAAAAAAACCAAAAGGTTATCAGGTGGAAGACCTAACTAAAGTCTCTATTCCATGCCAAAATGCTACAGTTAGAACTATAGTACATGAGAGTAGTACTCATATGGTAGAGTTGGTAACAGGTCAGACTACAGTAGTCTGCAGAGAATTACTGCAGGAAAGAATGCTATTTTTGCCTGGGATGCAATGCATCTTGTCCCATTTACCCACTAGACATATGGAAAGGGCAAACTAAACGAATACTAATGAGATAACTGCCTAAGAATCACTCTATGTTGAGTGCCATTGCCTATGAGGAGTGCTGGTTTTGCAGAACTGCAACAATGTATTGGAACTCTGACTTCTAGTCCGGGAGCAGTGAGGGTGAACATGGTTTTGCCGAATAAAGTTTTTTCTTTGCCGTTTCTTATAGCCTTGGGGTAGCTCTTCATGATTCAGGGGGGTGACCGTTTGCAACCCTCGGGCAATTTGCTATATTAACCCTTTTGTGCCGGTAAACGCATAAATAATGAAAAAAAATCAGTTTTTTTCACTATTTATTGCAATGAACCCAACCAACATCATCACATTTGCTTGTGTCGATGTTTATTCACAAATTATGTAACCAAAAACAACTTAAGATATAAAACAATTGTGAATTACTCAGTATTAACCCTTTCCGGGCTATTTTAACCCAGGACATAAAATTTGAACACAAACAACATATAATTGCACAATAACCACCTCATCCTTACTTTAGTCACAAATAAGGTAACCAAAAACAATTTAAACTAGAGGGGGAGCACTCGGTAGAGTGCAACACCTCCGCTGCCAATACTGCTAGGTCACTCACGTGAACCTGATATCCTATTCATTCAATTTGACGTCAACAGTGCTCACAGAGTTATAGTTTGCAACTTTCCCTTTTTAACTTTTACACAACTCAATTCATTCGTCATAACTAGATTCCTTGAGACAGAAATTGATCTTACGTGGGTATATCCACCTGAAGTTCCAAAATCAGCCGCAATTTTAATTTTGGCATGTTTTTTTGTTGGAAATCACTGATAACAATAGAAATCCCCCCCCAAAAAAATCGAAATTTTGTTGAAAAAAAGTTGCAAATTTTTTTTTCTTTCTTTTTTTCTCTAACAATTTTTTTATTTTTTTGGGTTGGAAATCACTTAAAACATGTAGAAATGAAAAAACAAAAATTCAAATATTTTTTCAAAATGGCCATATTGGACTTTGGACCAAGTCCAAAATCTTATGGCATGATCCTTGGACCATACCTAATCCCCCCACCAAGTTTCGTCAAAATCCGTCAAGGAATTTTTCCGTAATACTGTTCACAAACAAACAAACAAACAAACAGACAGGGGTGAAAACAGTAACCTCCGTCCATCTTCAATGGTGGAGGTTCAAGATAGAATAATAACTTAATACTCAGTATTAACCCTTTCCTGACTGATTTTACCCAGCACAAAACATTTGAACATCTATAGACAACAGGGGTCTTTGACGCATTATTGCACAAAAACCACTCAAATTATGGCATGGGATTTTAATGCCATCTTTTGCTTTCTGACCTGCTGACAATGATGCAAAATAGACTGGGTTAGACACTCAATGTGTTTAGTTTGACCTACCGTAAGATCAATTAAAATCGTGAAACAAACAAATAATCTGCTACTACGAGTTGCTTCCCTGATCTCCTCAAACCTTGCTACTGCACACGTGAGCAGCCAACTGCATAACAGGCACAGAAAATTGCGCAAGACAGACCTCTGACTTGACAACCACACCTTCTCAAATTACAGGGACTTTCACTTTTGCAACCACACCTGATCATTTCAAGAACATATTCTGGGGCCAGTTTCACATCATCTGGGACTGTAATTGGTGACAGCGACTTGTTCTTGGCATCTCTCATCCATCCATATTCCTCTGGGTCCAGTGCCGGTGGATGGCTAGTTTCAAGCATTCGCCATAAGATTGCCTGATAGTGAGCCCTCTTGACATTTCCTGTGAAAGCCTCCTTTGTCGGTGGCAGCGTGCACAGTTTAGGTGATGATGTGTGACCCTTCCCATTCTTTTTACCCCAGACAAGCAATCTTGTCTCGGACATGTCTGGCTTTTTTCATACCATAGCATGCAGAGATGAAGGTTGTGGCCTGTTCCATTACAGCTGTGAATGGTGCTTCAATGTCACCTGCAGCCAATAACTCATATCCAGCATTCAGTGTTTTAAGTACACAGCCCTTCCCTAGCCCAAAGTAGCAAGCAACTGCATCACATCCTGAAAGAGCATGGGCAGGGAGAAGTTCATTCACAATTTTGTCACGTTTTACCACCGTCTGCTTTATGTCCACAATGGTCTTCTCTTTACTTAGGGATTCCATGGTAAGTTGGAGGGTGAGATTGGCCTTCTTGTAAAAGTGGACAAGGAGCACGAAGACATCCATGTCATCTGACACGACTGACAGTTTGCTGGCCTCACTTGCACATTTCAACGCCTGTTGTACAATAATGATATCAGCCTCTCCGTGGGATGTCTCAAGGTCATGTCTTACGCTTATGTCTTCATTGGACACTTGAACTGGGCAAGGGTCTTCTCCTGTGATTACCAACTTGTGATTCCTGGTGCGACTGGTGTGGAACAACCTATCTCGAGCCAGTTCGTCGCAGATGATTTTGATGAGTTGCTTCTACGGTTCCCTGCTAAAAGAGGGCAGCACCCAAAAACAACTGTCATGCCCATTTTGATAACTGTCATTGTAAAAACTAAATTTATACAATCTGAATTTGTCTAGTATTTTAATCTGGAGATTCTATTTTACTAACGACTTCATATAAAGCTTGACAACTGGAAGTCTGGTGGCCTATTCCATGACAAACCTGCACAGCAGAGTGTGAGTGGTGCCCAGCCATTTGCTTCTAATATCTGAAACAATGCAATGGTGCCACCTTTTGTCAGTTTAACTAACTAATGAAGTTTCTCAGCCAATACTTCATCTTAATATGCATGGGTGATAAACAGATCAAAGCAGGAAATGGAGGCCTACGTTTGGGGTATATATATGATCCCCTAGGAATGCCAGGAAAGGGTTAATAATCATCAAGTTTGGGCAAATTGTGTCCAAATCAGTTGTAAAACACTTGCCTTGTGAATAATAATGATGAAAAATAAATGTGATGACTTTTGGTCACAGCTATTTACAAGATATCGCAAAAAATAGTACTTTGAGGCGCATTTGGGTGTAACCAGCATAAAAGGGTTATAGCAAATTGCCCAACGGTTCCGAACGGTCACCCCCCTGAATCATGAAGAGCTACCCCGAGGCTACAAGAAACAGCATAGAAAAAAAACTTTATCCGGAAAAACCAGGTTCACTAAAATATCTGCCTTTTGCTCCCGGACTATTCCCTATCATCTAATCGGAGAAGAGGTATCTCGAGCATTGCCTATTTGCGTTGGAATGCTACCGGGTTCAATCTTTATTCCTAACATTTTATAGGCCTTTCTCCACCAATTCTGTTTGCGAGGTGCACTGTTTTAGGGAATTGATTGTTGCCAATGATTCCGCACACACTCTGGTCATTCTCTGCTAATAATAGAAGTGCATAAATCAACACATACAACTGCGTGTGCTGACTAAGTTGTTAAAAAGATCGACGGTAGTTTTTTGTTACCTCTGCCTCCGAGGAAGACAGAGGTTGTGTTTTCATCTCTGTCTGTCTTTCTGTGAACAAGATATCTCAAAGTTGTGGATCGATTCGGATGAAACTTGGTAGACAGGTTGGGAGTGTTGACGAGGAAGAATTGATTCAATTTTGTTGAAGATATGGTTCCGAATACAAGAATTTTTTCAGTCATTCACTATTCAGTGATGGGGCTAAAACCGATTTATATATATATATATATATATATATATATATATATGTATTATGAAAACTCTCATCTTGTATGTATGTATGTATGTATGTATGTATGTTCCTGAAATACAGCCAAAACGGTACATGATAGTGCAAAGATTTTAGGGCCACCTTACTCACCATTCTCCTGCGGTGTGCAGTATCAAGTTTCGTTAAAATCTGGCAACGAAAAAAAAAAATTAAAAAAATCAATTCCCGATTCAGTCAAGTGCTCTTCGGGAGTATTTGATCAATGCAAACAACCTCAGCGGTGTAGTTCGCTGGAGCTATCTTTTTCTTTTCTTTTTTTTGAAATGATTTTTTTCATCAACTGCTGTCACAACGGGTATCCAACGGGTTCATGGGTCGTCTAGTGATATCTTAAAATTATGGACTGATTTGGATGAAACTTGGTAAACAGGTTGGGTGTGTGACTTGGACGAATCGATTCCATTTTTGTGAAGACATGGATCCGGATCAAGATACGAGGATTTTTGTTATTATCACTTAAGTGATTTTTCACCTTTGAGAAATGAGGCCAAAAACGATATATTGTTGTGAATCTGGAAGCCATGAGCACACAACATACAGGTCCTACAGATCAGTTATATCGGTAAGGCCTAAGTCACATTTGCTCTACGGCGAGGATACGGCGGCCGTACGCCCTCTGAATTGACAGAAACGTGTGGCAGCCGCAGAGTTTCTGAGGTGGCCTCAGGGTGGCCCTATGCCGTTTGCCTATCTTTTACAGGCCGTAGGGTCGCCGTGGAATTATAACGCGGAGTTATAACTTTTTCATTTCTACGTTCGCCGTAGCAATTCGACAAGCCGAAACAAAAGAACTGGTATAAAAAAACCCACTCGTTACCGTCCGTCTGGCCGCACGTTCGCCTTCGGGCCCCCCTGCGGTCGCCTTGCGGGCACCTTGCGTCTGCCTTGAAAATTCTATGGCCACTGTGCGACATCAAATCAAAGACCGTATGGCACCCCCACGTTTTCGGTCTCCACAATTTATAAATACGCCGTGCAGCTCCCCGAAAAATAAAAACATATGTGACTGCTACATTGTGTGACCGTGGAAATACTGCGGCCGCCCTATTATTGCTAGTGGCCATAGATTTTGTAGACCCTACGGCCGCCGTGGCAAATGTGACTTAGGCCGAAGTACATGTTGCCAGTTAGGGTCCTGTCCCTGGTCTAATGGGTAATTAAATGTTCCTGCGCTGTGGAGTTATTTTGATAGGGTTTTTCTTTTATTTTTCCACCAACATCAACGCCGACCACACCGCATCACACTCACCCTCACCTTCACCTCACTCTGGCCAACGTCATGGTGGGCGTAGTTCGAGGAGTCGCCGCGCGGCCCTCGACCAATCAGCGTGCAACGAGTGGGGTGACCGTCACCCGGCCAATCAGATCCCGCGACAGGAGGAAAGGGCTCTGCGTGATGTCACCACGCCCCTGGGCCAATCAAGGAGCTTGCCACCCGTTCTGGCCAGTGGGAGAGACGAAGAGCGATTTTGCATGCCAAAACCAGTCGGTGAGAGAGGGAGGGTCGCGAGGAGGTTCTTACAAAACGTAAACTGTTCAGTCTGGCAGAGATGGTACAAGACCGAGTGCCGTTCTCATTGCTATTGTTGAGCACCCTACCCGAGACACATTTTGTGCTCAGAAATATCGATGGCACACGTGACCTCCTTAGGGTCACTTGCATTGTCTTTGTCACAGGTACACCACATTGAAACGGCAAACCATCTCTGGGTAACAGAGCATGCTTTTTCATTCCTGCAACATATTGCCACCATCCAGTTGTGCATTGACCATAAAGGAATATACTGTTGCGAATTCGCGCCCGCCGGCGCGCGAGCGGCCACGTAACTCGAATCGCGGCACGTCGACCAACGGACGGACAATTCTGTCGTGACCCTCTCAGACTAACGCCGGGAGCTAGTCACGGGTGGGCCTTTCGGCCTCACCACGATCGTGCCAATCGGCCCCCCGCGTGGGATAGGGTTGTTCGCCAAATTCGACCTACCTAAGTACCCACGCGGAGGGTAGACCGGGCGATCGCACCTCGCCGCAGGTCGACTCCAGACACGGGCCACTTAAGCGACCCGTTCTGTACTATCGGGATAACCGAGCGGTGTTATCGTCGGCCTCGACGGTTCCGATTAATTATCGGGCGTATTAAGCCCACTACCAACCCTTTACGTGAAGCAAGATGGAGATTCAATTAAAGAAAAGACGAAGCGAAACGGGAAAAACAGTTCGACATAATGCACATTTATTCCGCGGCACACGGAGAGCACACATATACAATTACAACAATTATGCACCAAAAGCAGATGTAACAAAAGAAACACAACAATGCAGATCTACTACCGACTACGCGTGCACACGGCAACACTTACACAGTTTTACTTTACAGACGGCGCCAACAACACATTTACTCAAAAGCAAAAGAAAAGGGCCACCCTCAAAGACAAGGGGGCAGACGGGGCCTGTGGGCCGTGAGACCGGGTGGATCCTACCCGTGTCTTGTGATGAGCCGCAAATTTGGCGGCGCGGCGGTGCCCCGACTCCGCGCTCCTTTGTGGGTTTCGTTGGCACTGCTTGGAGTGGGTGGGAACGGGGCCCCCCTTTTCGCACTATCTCAGCGTGGGGGGGGGGGGAAAGGGGGGAATTGTTGATGCTCTGGGGAAAGAGGATAGCTGGCCCGCTTGGGTCCCGCGACGAGCGACTCCACTGCAAGCTCATCGCCGACTGCCGTCTTCCTTGCCTCGGACCCGAACCCTTCGGTCTCCTCCCCAATTGTCCTCAGCCGACTGCAGCAAATCACCTCGACCGCGCTCCAGGCTTCCTCTCTCTGCAGCTCCCCGACAGACTCCGAACCCCGACAGACTGCGAGCTCCGACAGACTTCTCCTCTCCAGACCCGACTTGACTCTTCTCAAACTCGCCTTGACTCTTCTCCAACTCACTTTGACTCTTCTCCCACTGACTTCTGCTGCCACACTCTGCTCTCCAAAACTGACTAAATTCGCCCCGCGCTCAGCGCTTTATAGTCCGGCAGGAGAACCCATATGCAAATTTCTGGATCAGAACGAGCTCAGAGGTGGAGCCACGCTCGCCCATTGGACGGAGAAAAAGGGGCGTGAGTCTCCCCTGATCCTCGAATTTACATATCCCGATTCTACTCTGACGCGCCTGGAGGCGGGGCCAAACCGCCCCGCGCTTGCTGATTGGACGGATCAGAAGTGGGCGTGTATCATTCCTGATCCGAATTCTCCTCGGAAAGGCCGCACTTTGCACCTGCGGCTCGGCGTGCGTCCCGCACGAGGCCAGGACAGCCTGACGCTCGGCGTTCACAAGTGGTGCGGGAATGGCCGCAGAAGGAGAGGTGAAGGTGGTGGAGGGTTTATTGTGGTGGTTTATGGCCATGGCGACGTTTGGAATGGCGGTGATGCGATGTTTGCGGGAGCGAGTTGTGAAGGTAAAGGTCGTGGCTGTTGGCGTTGTTGTTGTTGTGAAGCGGCGTTGCGGTTAGTGGTTGTTGTGTGATGGCGGTTGAGACGTGGTTGGTTCAAAATAAAGATAGAACAGAAAAACGACTATCTCAAAGGGTCGCAGCCCGAATGAATGACATTTATTCCCTCTAAACAACGGGTTTGGGGCTAACTACACATGTACTTAGAGATATCTCACCTACAGGACCTGAATGGTGGTTTGCGAATTACCTCAACCGCAACAATACATTGCTACCTATGGACTGGTATTTTCAATATAAACGCTCTGTTTCTGGAAAGGTTGCAAAGACTGTTGTGCCTCAAATTGCATCGAGATGTTCCAGGTCTTTGCATCATTCATCAGGCAGCTAACAGAACTAGTATGGGACATTTTACTTGCCAATGGCTTTTATTAACCAGCAAGATATTACACATTTGCTTGCAAGTCTTGGCAGGTTGCTTGGTCCACACTGTACTAAATTATGGAATTTATTTCCGAAGGAAATCTTTCAGATTCGGGAACATAAAAATTCAAGAAACTTTTAACCTCCACCACTGAAGGTGAAGGAGGTTGTTTTCACTCCCCTTGGTCTGTCTGTCTGTGTGCAGGATATCTCAAAGTTGTGGACGGATCCGGATG